>NC_140992.1:265022637-265320137 GCF_052327205.1 Somniosus microcephalus | reverse complement strand
CCGTTCACCCATCATCCCCCGTGCTCGCTGACCTACATTGGCTCCCAGTCCGGCAGCGGCCCGATTTTAAAATTCTCGTCCTTGTTTTCCAATCCCTCCACGGCCTCGCCCCCTCCCTGTCTCTGTAACCTCCTCCAGCCCCACAACAATCCGAGATCTCTGCGCTCCTCCAATTCTGGCCTCTTGCGCATCCCCCGATTTCCATCGCTCCACCATTGGCGGCCGTGCCTTCAGCTGCCTGGGCTCCAAGCTCCGGAATTCACTACCTAAAACTCTCCACCTCTCCACCTCTCTCTCCTCCTTTAAGACTCTTCTTCAAACCTCCCTCTTTAGCCAAGCTTTTGGTCACCTGTCCTAATATCTCCTTATGTGGCTCGGTGTCAAATTGTGTTTGATAATCACTCCCGTGAAGCGCCCTGGGACGTTTTACTATGTTAAAGACGCTGTATAAATGCAAGTTGTTGCTGGGCCTCACGCTCGTGACTCTTTGATCTGATTCAAACACTTTGATTGCATTGCGGCCCGATTACTCGCTCTCAGCTGTCTATAATTTAACATCGCCTGCCAACAAACAGCCAGCAGCCCTTGGGCAACATCAAGAGGCGCGTGTCGCGATTTTTTTTTTGCGAAGTGCCCACTAGGTGGGAGTGTTTCATTTCCAGCTGCTGACACTTGGCTTGCGATGGATCAATGTCACCTGAGGGTGGCCTGACGAGGTCAACTCATTGACATGGCCATAGCTCGCTATTGAGCGCGACGGGCTCGTACCTGCTCAAGATGCATTTATCTTGCGATGAACGTGCCGGGGAGCAATCAGCAGTGTGAACACGTAAGGCGGCTGTGACTCTTCCCTCCGTCTGGGTGATGTGAGCAGTCGGTCTTCTCACCGCCGCACTTAATCAGCTACTTCACTCAGTGCCACGGTAGAACAGACCTAACGTGCGATAAATGAAACACGAGGCTTCTCAATATAATAAGAAACTGAACAGTTCAGTAGTGGATAATCTACAGCCTGAAATTTAAAAAAATGACAATATTGGAATGCTTTATGGCAAATTGTCATAATTGACGATTACTTTTAAATTGCCTTTGAAGTGTTCAGGCCCCTGTCCAGTGCACAACTGGTAGCAAAGTAGGAAAGAAGCGTTTTTTTAAAAACGTGAACTTCCCTGCGTATATTATGTAAAAATAACAGAGAGCCACCAGTGAGGTTAAGGTTGTAATTCAATCTTGACAGGGTGTTTATTTGCTGACATTTGTAAACAGCTCAGGCTTCAGTCTCCTGGTGTACAGCTTCGCTTGGGACCCCGGACTGAATTACAGCCCATTAACTCACTGTCAGCTGCCCCTTGTCCTGTATCTATAAGCGCATTGGGACGTTTTACTGCGTTAAAGGCGCTATATAAATGCAAGTTGTTGTTGCTATCTTATCAGGCACTCTCTCTCATTGTGCCCGCACATACCACGTTTCGGAAACAGCGCCAAATCATGTTGATCAAGAAACTCACCAGTTGGTACTAAACCTCACTGTCTTAAGGAGCGAAAAGCCCATCAAGCCCTTTCCTGGTCCATATTTCAACCCTATTTACCTCACCGTATCCCTCAATCCCTTCTCTCTCTCCAGAAGTACATCTCACTGTCTCTTGAGCTCACTTTCCTTCTCAATGACCCTTCCTGGTACCTTATTCCAAAACACAATTACCCTTTGAGTGAGAAAGCTCCCTCTTAACACCTTACCTGGCCTGGCCTATAGCGCCTTTAACACAGTAAAACATTCCTCGCTCCTCCTAGTCTTTGCCTGCAACAATTTTTGTCAAATCCCCTCGCAATGGGGGAAACGTCAACTGGGTTGCCCTTGAAGTTTCTTTTCCAACCATGTTGAGCGTAAATTTGCAGTGTTATAATGTAGAAGATTACAGCCAATTTGCACTCAGCAAGGTCCCACAAACAACAATGACCAGATAGTCTGTTTTAGTGGGGTTGGTTGAGGGATAAATGTTGACCAGGAGAACTCCTAATGCTTTTGCAATAGTGCCGTGGGATCTTTTATGTCCACCTGAGAGGTCGCATGAAGCCTCAGTTTTTTTTATTCATTCACAGGGTGAGGGTGTCACTGGTAAGCATCCAGCACTTATTGCCCATCCCTATTATTGCCCTTGACAAGGTGGTGTTGAGCTACCTTATCACTGAATGGCTTGCCAGGCCATTTCAGAGGTCAGTTAAGAGTCAATCACATTGCTATGGAGTCACATATAGGCCAGACCAGGTAAGGATTCCCTCCCTAAAGGACATTAGTAAACCAGATGGGTTTGTATGACAATTGGGTAGTTTCATGGTCACTTTTTTACTCCAGATTTATTTAATGAACTGACTTTAGATTCGACCAGCTGCCCTGAATGGGATTTTGAACTCATGTACTCCAGCTCATTAGTCCAGTAACATAACCACTATGCTATCGCTCCCGGCACCTCGGATGGTGCAGCACCCCCACAGTACTGCACTCAATTATGTACTCACGCCTAGGTTATGTGCTCAGGTGAGCTTGAACCCACAATCCTCTGATTCAGAGGTAAAAGTGCTACGACTGAGCCAAGACTGAGGCATGGTGGCATAGTGGTTAGCACTGTTGCCTCACAGCGCCAGGGACCCGGGTTCAAATCTGGCCTCGGGCGACTGTCTGTGTGGAATTTGCACATTCTCCCTGTGTCTGCGTGGGTTTCCTCCGGGTGCTCCGGTTTCCTCCCACAGTCCAAAGATGTGCGGGTTAGGTTGATTTGGCTATGATAAATTGACCCTTAGTGTTAGGGGATTAAATACGTGGGGTTACGAGGATAGGGTAGGATATGTGTCGGTGCAGGCTCGATGGGCCGAAATGGCCTCTATCTGCACTGTGGGGATTCTGTGATTCTGTGACACCTCGGTGTCTCATTGGTAACGCTCTTGCTGCTGAGTCAGAAGGTCGTGGGTTATGATGCATTACCACACAATGACCAAACCAATAACACGGAGACCTCACTAAAATAACCGGTACTCCAATATTCCACAACTTATCTGCCCTTTATATTTTTCTAAATGTCAAACTGCCATGATTAATAAAACTGTTGAGTTTCATTATCATTTAGTGTGATGTGATTGCAGCAGAGTTTCAGGATTTTTATCAGTGTGTGATTACCTCACCTTATATAATTAATTTAGAGGGACCATAACAAAATATCATACATGAATGGAAGGATTTAATATAAATACACAGCTGGAGGAAGGCAGTCTACCTCACATCAAAAGCACTTTTTGGTGTTCAGAGCTGTCATGGACTCCTTGTTTACTGTTGTCCCTACGTGAGGAGGCAAGTCTTGACCATTGTGGTTGATGTTACCATTTCTTTTCTAGTGCACTCAACTAGCGTGATGTGGTACCGCCAGTCTCATTTCATTATCATTGGCGTCCTCTCCACCCACTACTTCCTCCTCATCTTCATGCTCCGCTTAGTCCATGATGATGGCGCCTTCTTTCAAGGAATTAACCATCCCCCTGCTTAAAGAGGAACCTGAGGTTATATTCACTTGTGTAAAGATGGAAAGAACTTGCATTTATATAGCACCTTTCATGACCACAGGACGTCCCAAAGGGCTTTACCGCTAATGAAGTACTTTTGACATGTAGTCACTGTTTTAATGTATGAAACGTTACAGACAATTTGCGCACAGCAAGCTCCCACAAACAGCAATGAGATAATGACTAGATCATCTGATTTAGTGATGTTGGTTGTGGGATAAACATTGGTCAGGACTCCGGGGAGAACTCCCCTGCTCTTCTTCAAAATAGTGGCCGTGGTATCTTTTAGGTCCACCTAACAGGGCAGACGGGGCCTCGGTTTAACGTTTCATCTGAAAGCCGGTACCTCTGACAGTGCAGAGCTCCCTCAGCACTGCGCTGGGAGTGTCAGCCTGGATTACGTGCAAAAGTCACTGGAGTGGGACTTGAACCCGGAACCTTCTGACTCAGGAATTGAGAGTGCTACCCACTGCGCCACAGCTGATAGAAGGGGAGTTATGAAAATATTAATAGAAAACCTGATAGTGGAAAATAGGACTAAAGCCTCACTGTTTATGAACGGGTCATTAACCCATTCTAAGGCTTTTGGTATGTGACTATGGAACATTAATGAAGATTAATGATGTAGCCTCGAGGATCAATGCATTCAGTATCTCCTTAGATCACTTGCTGTATTAACATCTGTTTTTAAAAAAAGAAATTAATTATAAATGAAGTAGCTAGTTTGGAAATGTCCAGATCAAGGAAACGAAGGAGTGAAGTGTGTCCATGGGTCAGACGTGATCCTAATCTCAGACTCGATCTTAAGAAGAGCGGTTGGCAGAGCAGCATTATAGTTCAGCGCGTAATGTGCACAGACATTGTTCTCCATCAGTAGTCATATAAGATGACAATCAATGATGCAGTCATATTGTATTGTAACAAGCTGCCGGTCTTATAATCTGTTTATATTGTCAATTGGGTTTGGATTGGACCCAAGTGCAGCTGAAATCCAGCTTCCACTTGTATGAGCTAAATTGGTGATGGTTTGAACCAGCCCATCCTACAAGGAGGTTTCATGCTAGTGATGAGTTGACTACTTGCCAATTAGAGCTTGGGGCACTGGCTCTGTTTATCTCAACTGAAGCTGACCCCCCTCTTGTGGGCATCTCTCTGGGTGAATTGAATAGATTTCTGTCATTGGGCATTCCAGAGTGTGTCTTTATATAGCAGTAAATACAGGGTGTAATACCTCAATAACATAGCATGTTTTGTCATGCAATATTTAGAGAAGTCGTTTACCTATTAAGACACTTGATGTAAGAAAACTACTAGGCGCTTGGCCTAAGCGTTAAACAAAGCTTTAATCAACTGTTTTACAACATGGAGGTCTAGTTGTGTCCTTCACTAGTTCCTGTTAAGAATGTCCTGCACAAGCTGGGCCCGTGCCTGAGTATTTATACTCTCCCTAGACAGCGACACCCACAGGCCGCTCAGTATTATTTCATAAGTCTTTCTTTCATGAATGACTGATTCATGTCAACACTGTTGTGTGTTATTTGGCGGTAAAAGCCAACGCTTCCTATCAGTCGATTTCATTAAACGCTTGGTCCAGCAGTGTATTGTTAGCAGGGAGGGAGGAAGGACATACATTAGGACATTTATATAACGCCTTTCAGGACCTCAGGACGTCCCAAAGTGCTTTACAGCCAACTTACAGCCAAGGTCCTTTTCAAGTGTAGTCACTGTTGTAACGTGGGAAACATGGCAGTCAATGAGCAAAGAGCAAGCTCCCACAAACAACAATGTGATAATGACCAGATAATCTGCTTTTAGGTGTTGGCTGAGATATAAATAATGGCCAGGCCACCGGTGAGAACGCCCCTGCTCTTCTTCAAAATAGTGCCGTGGGATCTTTTACATCCACCTGAGAGGTTTAACGCCTCATCCGAAAGACAACAGCAACTCCCTCAGCACTGCACTGGAGTGTTGGCCTAGATTTTGTGCTCAAGGCCCTGGAGTGGGACTTCAACCCAGAACTTTCGAAGAGTGGGGACTGAGGCACGTTGTTGGGGGCGGAGTAAAGGGAGCTTTACTCTGCTTGCAGCCATGAATCTACCCTGAAGTAATTCATTGTGACGCTGGTTGCCTACGATGGAAAGCATCCCAGTCCCCAACCCTCTCCTTACTTCGAAAAGTGCCGGAATTTACACCACAAATGTAATCCTAATTGCTGTGTTGTATTTAATTACCAGTGTGACATTAAGCTTGGCTGTTTTATTGGTTTGGTGGCTAATTGGAAATATCAACATGGATGGGATTTTTTTATGTTGCACTATGTTTTCAACCAAGGCCTCATAGAGTTGAAACTGTTAACAGTTTTGTGTCCAGGTTAATTTCCCTACAATTTGTAACTGATCAATCTGACAGCATGAGAGCCAATCAATATCTAATCAGATAATCTTGACACCAGTTAATGGGGATGTAGCTAACAGGGACGTTCATTTATAGGGGACACTATTGCCAGGCACCAATTGATTGTTCAACGTGCACAAGTCAGTACTAATAAGTTTTGCTGAATGAGGAGGCTCTAATAATGGGGACTATTTCATTACACCAAGGAGGGGAAATTGTAATTTTCACTGGCTCGTGGATAGGCAGATTGGGCCAAGTTCAATAAAGCACAGTCTTGGGAGCCAAACCCCTCAGGTCAGAGTTGAAGCCAATTACTAGGCCATCCTCTAGCACGTCATTCCATTACATCCAAACCAAACAAGCAGTGGCGAGAATGGTGTGATTCACACAGGGTGAGTAGCAGCTTTTCGTGCAGCATTGCAACAAGAATCACACTGTTGGGTCCAACTGTGGCAGGCAAAGAGGGCGGGCAGCCACTGGGACCCAAGGAGCAAATATGATTGGCTTCAAAGCGATTGCGTGCACTGTTCCTTTTTGGGACTCGAACTTTGGAACTTCTGGCTGTGACACTGTTTGTCAATCTGCCCAACCCAGATTGGTGCCACGGTGATCCAGTTGAACAAACTTCGATGGTAGCTGCATTTTGATGGCTCTATTGTAACCTTACCTTGATATACATATCACGAGATAGATAGAGAGGGAGAGAGGGAGAGAGAGTGAGAGAGACAAAGACCCCCATCTAATGGAGGCTGCCAGGATTAGTTTCTTCTGTAGTCCTTTAATATTACAGTGTGATGGCTTTTTCAGTCACCTTTTACTTCATTGAATTTTAGCCCTCTACAGTTGCACACAGTATTGGAAATCTGTTCGACTGGATATTAACCAACTCTGGAGCCCCACAAACTATGTAAACCAACATGTTTAAACATTGAAATAACACGTCATTCATCTTAACCTCATGAGCACTGAATGTTCTTTGCAGCTTTTGATATAGTCTAATGTCACAACATGTTTGTAGATATGAAGGCTGATTGAGGAGAAATATTTATATGTAGAAAGATCTTGTTTCCCAATTTCCTGTTTTCCTCACTCTGTCTTATTTAAGACACATACATACTTGGAACTTGTTCATGGGAATTTTAGTCTATAGTGGCCTGACCAACTTTTTAAACTTTATTTTCAGATTAAATATTTTTTTGAAGAGATTTTCCCCCAGACATTGAATGTACAGTCAAAAACAAATAGCATACTATTCAACAACAACTTCTTAGTGGTGATTGTATACAGATAGATATCCCAGATGGTCGATAGATGCTTTACAGGGCGATGGATAGTGAGAAAGTCGTAAAAGGAAGAGCATCAAAGCCATGGCTGAAGAGGAAGGTCTTAAGGGGAAGTTTGAAGGGAGAGAGGGAGGAGATAAGGCAGGGATAATGGGAAAAGCATTTCCAGAGACTGGGGGTATAGTGGCTGAAAGGGCTGGTGCTTGAGGGAATGGGAGGTTGTTGGAAGAGTAGAGGTATGTGTAGGGACACCGGGCTGGAGAAGATTGCAGAGGTTGGAAGCCCTGAGGCTGTGGATGGTTTCAAAAGTGAGGATGAGAATCTTCAAGCCAATTTTTCTAGGACAAGGATTTGGAGGAGCTTGGTGAGAACAATGATGATGGGGAGATGGGACTTATTGCAGGTGACAATGTGGACTGTGGCGTTCTGGAAGACTTGTAGTTTATGAAGGGTCGAAGCAGGGAGATCAGCAAGGAGAAGATTAGAGAAATTCACAAGTAAGGTGAGAAATGAATGGGTTTGAAAGAAGAAAGAAAGAACTTGCATTTATATAACACCTTTAACATAGCTTCACTGGAGCGTAATCAGACAGAAATTGACGCAGAGCTAAAGGAGGAGATATTAGGATGGGTAACTAAAAGCTTGGTCAAAGAGATAGGTTTTAGCGTCTTAAAGGAGGAAAGGTGTAGAGACAGAGAGGGATAGGAAGGGAATTCCAGAGCTTAGAGTTTAGCTGGCTGAAGGCACGGCTGGCAAGCTACTGAGGAATTGAGTAATTCTCTGTAATATAAACCCATATACTACAGGCTACTGAGGAATTCAGTAACTCTGTAATATAAACCCATATACTACAGGCTACTGAGGAATTCAGTTGCTTTGCAATACTTACAACAGGATATTGAACAGTTCAAACAACAACAACAGCTTGCAGTACAATCGGAGCATTTGAATTAGATCAAAGATTCACGAGTGTGCTGCCCAACAACAACTTGTATTTATATAGTGCCTTTAACGTAGTAAAACGTCCCAAGGCACCTCATAGGAGTGTTATCAAACAAAACTTGACACCGAGCCACATAAGGCGATATTAGGACAGGTGACCAAAAGCTTGGTTAAAGAGGTAGGTTTTTAAGGAGCATCTTAAAGGAGGAAAGTGAGGTAGTGAGGCGGAGAGGTTTAGGAAGGGAATTCCAGAGCTTAGGGTCCAGGTAGCTGAAGGCACGGCCACCAATGGTGGAGCGATGGAAAGTGATGATGATCAAGAGGCCAGAATTGGAGGAACGCAAAGATGTCGAATGGTTGTAGGGCTGGAGGAGGTTACAGTGATAGGGGGGGGGGCGGATTTGAACATAAGGATGAGAATTTTAAGATTGAGATGTTGCTGGACAGGGAGCTACTGTAGGTCAGCGAGCACAGGGGTGATGGGTGAATGAGACTTGGAGCGAGTTATAAGGACAGCGGAGGTTTGGTAGGTTGGAGGCCAGCCAGGAGTGCATTGGAAAAGCCGAGTCTGGAGGTAGCAAAGGCATGGATGAGGGTTTCAGCTGAAGCAGGAGCAGAGACGGGTCAGATTACGGAGGCGGAAATAGGCGGTCTTGGTGAAGAAGAGGATGTTGGGTCGGAAGCTCAGCTCAGCATCAAATAAGATGCCGAGGTTGTGAACAGTCTGGTTCAGCCTCAGACAGTGCCCAGGGAGAAGGATGGAGTCAGTGGATAGAGGACAGAGTTTGTGGCGGGGGCCACAGACAATGGCTTTGATTTACCCAATTGGAGAAAATTTCTGCTCACCTAATACTAAATGTTGGACAAGCAGCGTGACAAATCAGAGGCAGTGGAGAGGTCGAGAGAGGTCAGTAGCTATCTGTAATATAAACCTATATATATATATACTACAGGCCACTAAGGAATTCAATAACTCTCTAATGTAAACCTCTCTATATGGCAGAACACTGAGCAGTTTCAGTATCTTCTCTGTATATAAGCCCATATATACTGCAGTTTTAAATAAATAAAAAACTTATAGTGGCCTATCTGAATAGCAAAGCTGCAAAGATGAACTGAGACAATTGGATTTCAACTGATTTGAAGAATCCGACACCATTAGTCGCTAAATTTCGTGACTAATTTTGATCTGAATAACATAAAATGCCAAGCCTGATTAGCATATCTTTCCCTTTTGATAAAGTAAACCTTCCCTTTTGTTTGAACCGCTTGTCTGGTTTTCCACTCTTTCACCTCGGCCCTCCGAGTCTAAAAATGATCAGCGACAGTAATTGCTCCGGGGGGCGGTGGGTGGGGGCTATGATACTTTCATGTGACAGGGGCAGTGGATTGCGGTTTGAGACCAGTCAAAGGCAGACAGCCTCAGCTGCTCTTCGATGTGACATTCTGCTACTCGAGCAACGAGGAATGACGAAAGCCCTTTCGACAGAAAACTTTCACTTGACGAGAAGGCGACAGGTCCTGGCCCCAGCTGGTTCCTGAGATCTCTCGGACAAGTCGGGAGAGAGAAAGCCTGCGCACCCAATACGTGCTGCTAATTTTAGTCTAGGAGCCTTGAGGGGGAAATAGAAGGGGAAACAAAAAAAGCTTTTTAAAAAAAGAAAATCGCATACATGTTTACACATTTCAAAACTGAGAAAGTTATGTCAATGAGTATGGTATTTCTATATATTTATATTTACATTTAAAAATAGATAGCCATTCCAGCATAGCAGAAACAATATAATTGGTTTGGCCCTTGTAGGAGGCAATTTATTTTATTGAAACTTGCCCTCCTCTCCCCATATTAATAAAACCGAATATTAACTGTGTAAAATTCCTCATTAAAACCCTTGCACAGTTTCCTAAAATGAGAAACTCCAGCTGACAGCCACCCTGCCTGTGTTGGTCCTTGTTGCTAATGCAGCAAAGCTCTCACTCGGCTCCACTCAACGCAGCTGTGTCATAGCAGCAAAAGGAAAGGACTTAATGGCGTTTTTATCACGTCTTCCCACCCCTCGCCGACCAACGATTCTTGACGCCCAGTCACTGTTGGTATGTGGGCAACCCTTTTGCTGTCAGCAGGGTCCCACAAACAACCGATCGGGTGAATGACCGCTCAATCTGCCCTTTTCTTTTTGCTGATTGATGGTTGACGGAGGGATGTGGTGCAAGAGAATTCCCTCGCTCTTCTTCAAAATAACGGCAGCAGATCTTTTTTACCTTGACCGGCATAGGGAGACACGGCCTCGGTTTTATAGCTCATCTCAAAGATGCCACCTCTGGTCATTGCAGCGCTCCCTCGGTATTGAATTGGAGTGCCGCCGGATTATTATTTGGCCAAGTTCTGGAATGGTGCGTGGCCCCTGCAACCTTTGGACTCAAAGGCAGGCGTGCTACCAACGAAGCCAAGGTGACACCATGAGTAAGTAATGCACCCTCACAGATCCTCTTTGTATCTGTTTCTCCCTCCCCCCCATTCCCACCCCTTCCCTCCTGAAGGCACTGGTATTTTCTGGGGTTGGGTCCTACAGGCCCAGAAACCCCTCTGGTGCCCTGTCCAAATGGTAATTTTTCATATGGGAACCTGGAAAGTGACTTTTGGGGGGGGGCTATTCAACTGTGGAGGTGTCATGTCGAGCCCAGTCCTGACCTCACCTGATATCCCCCACACTGGGCTCACTGGGTAGCAATCAGGAGGGTGAACCTTTATTGCTATTTCTCTCCCTATCCCAGTGGGCACTGATACCAACCCCAGCACCATTGCTACAACCATGACCTGAAGTCAGGTGCCAGCACACACACAAAGGGGTTGAACCTGGAACTTTGCGAGCCTGCAGAGGTCAGCACCACACCAGCTCCCATCTTTACCCAATAGGTCACTGAGGGAAAACCAGTACTTATTTTTCCACTGAAATATTGCGGCCATCAAATCATTTCAGATTTGTGATTGGCCGCTGGTCTTTCTGGTCCCACTGGTACAACAGTATAGGGATTGCCTACCGAGATAGAGTTTGAATACCCTTGCTGGATGACCAAGTGGGCACCGACCCTGCTCACAACCATCAAGTGCCCTTCCATTTTGCTATGACATTAGCTGTTGTCCTGTGGATGAGATGGTAAACCAAGAACAGATCTCATGGCACTATTCAAAGAAACTCGGGGACGGTTCGTGTCCTGCCCAACTTCCCCCCCGGCCCCCACACCCCCACTCTCCCCCCGCCCACCCCCACCCCCCACCCCCCACCCCCACCCTCAAGGGGGCTGGAATACAAAGGGGTTGGAAGTTATGTTACAGTTATATAAAGCTCTGGTCAGACCCCATTTAGAGCACTGCGTTCAGTTCAGAGCACCGCACCTCAGGAAGGGTGTACTGGCCTTGAAGGGGATGCAATACAGATTCACCAGAATGATACCTGGGCTAAAAGGGTTCAATTATGAGGACAGGTTGCACAAACTAGGCTTGTATTCCCTTCGAGTATAGAAGATTTAAGGTTGATCTAATTGAGGTGTTTAAGATGATTAAAGGAGTTGATAGTGTAGAGAGAGAGAAACGATTTCCTCTGGTGGGGGGAATCCAGAACAAGTGGGCAGAACCTTAAAATTAGAGCTAGGCCGTTCAGAGGTAATGTCAGGAAGCACTTCTTCACACAAAGGGTAGTGGAAATCTGGAACTTTCGCCCCCAAAAAGCTGTTGAGGCTGGGGGGGGGGGGTCAAATGAAAATTTCAAAACCGAGATTAATAGATTTTTGTCCGGCAAGGGTATTTAGGGATTATGGCACCAATGGAGTTAAGATACAGATCAGCCAGGATCTAATTGAATGGCAGAACAGGCTCGAGGGGCTGAGTGGCCTCCTCCTGTTCCTATGTTCCTACAACCAGCATCATCCAACACAAACTGGTCATTCATCTTATTGCTGATTGAGGAACGTTACCAGGACTGAATGGTTGTCATCTTTACGCATATGACGACAGTCACTGCCCCAAAAAGTAATTTGCTATGTGAGGTATTTTGATGATGTGATTAAACGCTGTATAAAAGCAAATATTTATTTTCCTTTTTCTCTTGATGGTACTTACATATGGTAAAGTCATTTGAAATCTTGGGTTAAGAAAGAACTGAAAGGGGTGATTGCATTCCTATAGCACCTTTCACAACGTCAGGACGTCCCAAAGTTTTTTACAGTCAATAAAGTAGTTTTTTTTATAAAGTGTAGTCACTGGTGTAATGTAGGAAACGCGGCGGCCAATTTGCACACAGCAAGCTCCCACAAAACAGCAACACAATACTGACCAGATAATGGGCTGAAAATTCAGTAGGGTTAGCGCCCCATTTGAGGCGCTAGAGGGCCTAGCGCCGGAGTTATGGCCGGTTTGTAAATTCAGTGGGGCCCTGCCATCGGCGTTAGACCGGTTACGCTGCGCCGGCACCGATGACGTCATCGGTGTGCGCAGCGTCCCGGTTGCCGTGGTGACGGGCCCCAACGCCGAAATTGAGTTGCGGCCGCCTCGCCCGTGGCAGCCGCAACTAACGATGTTTCAGCAGAGTCCTACGCGAGTTAGCGCTGGCGCATTAAGGTCGCGCAGCGGCCGGCCGCTTTCCCGCCGGCCGCCTGCCCGCACCTCCCTCCCCGGACTCCTCCACCCCCCCCGCGGAACAGATGCGTCTGGCCTGCGAGCCCGGCACTTCTCCGAGGTGCCGGGCTCATTTTTTTCAAGATTTCAACGGCCAGCGGGCGGGTGCAGGCAGCTCCTCCTTAACTGAAGGAGGAGGCCTGCACTTCCCCAGCCTGCCGCACCGCATCGGGTGCCGCAGCACCGGAATTGCGCCGCAATGCGGCAGTCAGCGCCCATTTCGAGGCGCTGACACCCTCCTGTAGCGCCGGCAGCCGTTTGGGCGCGGCGCTACTGAATTTTTGGCGCGCGCAGGGGGACTTAGCGCCGGTGCTAAATTTCCGGCGCTAAAGCCCTGGCGCGGCGCCAACTGAATTTCTAGGCCAATCTGTTTTAGTGATGTTGGTTGAGGGATAAATATTGGCCAGGACACCGGGGAGAACTCCCCTGCCCTAGGTAAGGAAGGTGTAGGATATGCTGTGATCTCCATGCCTATTTACATCAGTTAGAACCTCTGAACCCCTCAATTAGATCCCAGTCTTGTAGCTCCCTTCGAAATGGTCTTGAGGTTCTGCTGTGTGATAATAGCACTCAACGCTTAATGGCATTCCTACGGAGTCCGTTTGTTTGCTATTTTAAATGAGTCGATAGCCTCTTTTGTTTAAATGAGTTAACACTTCTGTTAAAATAGTGAACTAAGGAATTTAATCTGAGCTTGTTGAGTATCTGTAAACTAATATTGCACAGCTTAATTTCCAATACAGAATAAGTGATAGATAGTGGGCTACATCACACCACACTGAAAATGTACTGTTAGCACTGGTCAACATTCATTTAAAAATGTTTACAGGGAATCCTAGACACTGGCTGTATAGCACCTGCTTCTCACCACCAGATGGTCAGGGCTTCAAGTCACATGGTGGCCTATCACTCAAATCCACCTGCTCCTGTTGGCAGCTGCTTCTATCTCAGCTATCGGTTCTCGCACAGACACGTAATGCGGTGGCATGACATTGGATAAGGGGAAATACAACACAGTATAGTTCCGGCTGCCAGATGCAGCATTGCACTGATTAGGTGGCCGCGATGTTCACAGTGCTACATCATTTTAGGCTGACATTCCAGTGAATTACTGAGAGAATGTTACATTGTTGTGGTCCTTTGGATGGGACGTTGAACTGAGAACTGGTGGATTTGGCGGCCGCACACAATCCAATTGCACTATTTGAAGAAGATCGGAGAGTCCTCTTGGCTCAGATTATATCTACAATTCAGAACAGATGTGCCAGCGGTGGGCAATGTAAGCACAGATTTAAATAATATTCCAGGATGTAACTTTTCTATCAACCTGTTTCAGAAGTTAAGTAAACACTGTAACATCTCCACCCAGCTGCACGGAGAGCGAAACGCCACTTAAAATCCAAATATTGGGGCACTTCTGATATGGGGGGTCCTCGAATTGAAGATATCCAATGGGAAGGCTGGATTCATTAAGGACACGGCTCCCCTGAATTATGGGGACAAAGAGCCAGCGCTGGAAATGGAACAGTTCACAAATGAGGAATTCAGTTAACTGAATAAACAAACACCTCTTTCAATTTATTGACAACAAAAAACAGATGGACTATGTTATGTTCATTAATAAATAGACATTCTTATTATGAACACAGCTAGCTTCTAGTTAGTCATTTATTCAGTACACGTTCTCTAGGTACAGTATCTGTAGAGATGCAGCATGTGTGCTCCTGTGTGCAGGCTGCCATCTTGACTGTTGCCTTGTGGGTAGCCTAGCCTCATGGATAATGTAGTCTTAATATATATACAGCTGGGTAGTGTAGTCTTATACATACAGCTATATACAGCTCTACACAGCTCTACGGCTCCACCTAGTGTCCACTATAGAATGACATGTTATTGATCATTACATCCCCCTTTCTTTGAGGTTTAACAAAATCAATATCAATCAACTTTCAAGAAAACAATAAAGATAATATCAGTAACACTTTTGTTAGTGCTCTATAAACATAAACATTTTCAAAACAGTCAACACATTTTCAAAGCTTTACATTGTACTCAAAGATTAAGTCTATCAGGCTCTTTTACTTCACGTGTGGATCTTCTCAACACGGGTAAGCCTGATGTGTCTTCATGAGATTGTTCTGGCGGTGAATGACAAGATGCAGTTGCGGCATTGTCCTCAATCTGCTCTTGTATAGATCGAGGTCTCCTTGCAATCTTTGCTTGGAGAGGGTTACAGTGTTTCCTTCACTCTTCATGCCATAACTCTCAATGTAGTCAATGCACTCTCGAAAAACTGCTGGTAGCTGGATCCCATCATACAGCATAGTCCTCTCAGCAGCCTCGGCTAATGGAACACCAAAGATTGGCCTGAGGGAAGAAGGAGTATCCACCGGAACTGCTTCCTGCTCTGGTGCAGGCTTCTTCTTTTTCTTTTTCTCTTTCCACTGCTTAACAATATCTTTGGACTTTTTCTCCTTGTGTTTTTCCTCTTTGTGCTTTTCTTCCTTTGGCTTCTCTTTGACCTTGAAGTCTTTTTCTTTCTTCTTGGAGAAACTAGGCTTTTTGAAGACATGGATACCCTTTGGCCTTTTCATCCTTGATGGGCTCTCTGCTTCATCACCTGAGTCATCTGGTCTGCTTATGGCACAGTTTATACGGTAGACTCTCTTGACCAGTTCTAAGTCTTCACAAGCTTTGTCACCTAGTATCGAATCAAGTCTTTCAGCCACAACAGAAAACATGAGATGATGCACTTTGTCTTTGACTGTCACTTTAAGTCTGCATACAGCTAAGCTATCTATTTTCTGTCCATTATAGTCCTTCAGTAGTACTGACTTTTTCTGTATTTTGGGCTTTTCTTTCATATTGTTAATGTCACTCATACTGATTAAGTTTGCTTTTGCCCCAGTGTCCAGCTTCAATGTAACTAATGCTCCATTTACCTGCAGTGGGATCATCCATTTGTCCACTTTTACTGCATTGGCTTTATGTTCAGCATTGTCCATTTCTGAGGGCTGCACATTTTCTGTATCTTTTTTGATATCGTCACATGACACCATTCCTACAAAAAATGTCTCACTTTGATCAGTGTCCTCAATCACATTAACTTGTTGCCCTTTCATTGTTTTTACTTTTGAAAAGCATTGTTTGGCAAAGTGATTCTTTCCATTACACTTTGTGCACATTTTTCCAAACGCTGGGCATTGTCTTAACTGGTGTTTGTAACCACAGCGTTTACAATTAAAAATTTCATCCTCCGATTGCTTTTCCTTTCTGTTCTGCCCACGTTTCTTCCCCTTGTAGGACACAGCACCGACAGCAGCATTATCACTCATTACAATCGCATCATTATTGATTTCACTGAAAGTCTTCGCGTGCTTTCGAGCTAGCTCGCTGGCTTGGCATATTTTCACCGCATTTTCCAAATTTAGTTCGGTTTCTCTCAACAGACGTTCCCTGACTTTTTTATCATGAATACCGAACACAATCTGGTCACGAATCATGGATGCTTTGAGCTCAGAGAAATTACATGTCTGTGCTTTCAGTTTCAGATTAGTTATAAAGCTATCAAAAGTCTCATTTTGTTGCTGTGTCCGAGAATGGAAGATGTATCTTTCATACATCTCATTCTTTTTGGGAGAGCAATGTGCATCAAATTTTTTTAGCACATCTTCTAATTTTCCTCTGTTCTCCACTGGATTAAATACAAATGTATTAAATACCTCTATCGCCTGTGGGCCTGCAACCGTAAGCAGCAACACTATCTTCCTTGTGTCTGGCTTCGTACCGAATCCGATGGCTGCAATGTAGAGTTCGAATTGTTGTTTAAAAATCCGCCAATTGTAGTCGACATTTCCCTCGAGATTGAACCGCTCTGGTGGCTTCAAATTCTCCATGTCGCTTTTCACAATTTTCAGCAGATCTTCACCACCCTGGTACCATGTTATGTTCATTAATAAATAGACATTCTTATTATGAACACAGCTAGCTTCTAGCTAGTCATTTATTCAGTACACGTTCTCTAGGTACAGTATCTGTAGAGATACAGCATGTGTGCTCCTGTGTGCAGGCTGCCATCTTGACTGTTGCCTTGTGGGTAGCCTAGCCTCATGGGTAATGTAGTCTTAATATTTATACAGCTGGGTAGTGTAGTCTTATACATACAGCTATATACAGCTCTACACAGCTCTACAGCTCCACCTAGTGTCCACTATAGAATGACATGTTATTGATCATTACAGACTTGTCTTCCTTGGCCTCTCTACACCCTTTGACATGGTCAACCATTCCATCCTTCTCCAACACCTCTTCTCCATTGACCAGTTCGGTGGAACAGCCCTCGCTTGGTTCAACTCTTACTTATCCAATCTTAGGCAGAGCATCTACATAAGAACATAAGAAATAGGAGCAGGAGTAGGCCATACGGCCCCTCGGGCCTGCTCCGCCATTCAATAGGATCATGGCTGATCCGAACCTAGACTCACGTCCACTTCCCTGCCTGCTCCCCGTAACCCCTAATTCCCTTATCAGCTAGGAAACTGTCTATCTCCGTTTTAAATTTATTTAATGTCGCAGCTTCCACAGCTCTCTGAGGTAGCAAATTCCATAGATTTACTACCCTCTGAGTGAAGAAGTTTCTCCTCATCTCAGCTTTGAAAGGGCAGCCCCTTATTTTAAGATTATGCCCCCTAGTTCTAGTCTCACCCATCAGTGGAAACATCCTCACCGCATCCACCCAATCAAGCCCCCTCACAATCTTATATGTTTCGATAAGATCGCCTCTCATTCTTCTGAATTCCAATGAGTAGAGGCCCAACCTACTCAACCTTTCCTCATAAGTCAACCCCCTCATCTCCGGAATCAACCGAGTGAACCTTCTCTGAACTGCCTCGAGAGCAAGTATATCTTTTTTTAAATATGCAAACCAAAACTATACGCAGTATTCCAGGTGTGGCCTCACCAGTACCCTGTATAACTGAAGCAAGACTTCCCTGCTTTTATACTCCATCCCCCTTGCAATAAAAGCCAAGATTCCATTGGCCTTCCTGATCACCTGCTGTACCTGCATACTAACCTTCTGTGCTTCATGCACCAGGACCCCCAGATCCTTTTGTACTGTAGCACTTTGCAGTTTCTCTCCATTTAGATAATAACTTGTTCTTTGATTTTTTCTGCCAAAGTTCATAACCTCACACTTTCCAACATTATATTCCATCTGCCAAACTTCTGCCCACTCACTTAGCCTGTCTATGTCCTTTTGCAGGTTTTTTATGTCCTCCTCACTCACTGCTTTCCCTCCCATCTTTGTATTGTCGGCAAACTTAGATATGCTGCATTCGGCCCCTTCCTCCAAATCGTTAATATAGATTGTAAAGAGTTGGGGTCCCAGCACTGACCATGCGGAACACCACTAGTCACTGATTGCCAACCCGAGAATGAACCATTTATCCCAACTCTCTGTTTTCTGTTAGATAGCCAATCTTCCACCCATGCCAGTATATTACCCCCAATCCTGTGATGTTTTATCTTGTGCAGTAATCTTTTGTGTGGCACCTTGTCAAATGCCTTTTAGAAGTCCAAAAGCACCACATCCACTGGTTCCCCTTTATCCACCCTGTTTGTTACGTCCTCAAAGAATTCGAGCAAATTTGTCAAACATGACTTCCCCTTCATAAAACCATGCTGACTCTGTCCGATTAAATTATGCTTATCCAAATGTCCTGTTACTGTCTCCTTAATAATGGACTCCAACATTTTACCAACCACAGATGTTAGGCTAACTGGTCTATAGTTTCCAGCCTTTTGTCTACTTCCCTTTTTAAATAAGGACATTACATTAGCAGTTTTCCAATCTGCTGGGACCTTTCCTGAGTCCAGGGAGTTCTGGAAAATTACCACCAATGCATCCGCAATCCCCACCGCCACTTCTCTCAAGACCCTAGGATGTAAGCCATCAGGTCTAGGGGATTTATCCACCTTTAGTCCCATTATCTTACCGAGTACCACTTCCTTAGTGATTTTAATCGTGTTTAGCTCCTCCCCCTCTATAGCCCCCTGTTTGTCCAGTGTTGGGATATTTTTAGTGTCCTCTACTGTAAAGACTGATACAAAATATTTGTTCAGTGTTTTTGCCATCTCCATTTTCCCCACCACTAATTTCCAGGTCTCGTCCTCTAAGGGACCAACATTCACTTTAGCCACCCTTTTTCTTTTTATATAACTGTAGAAACTCTTGCTATCTGTTTTTATATATTTTGCTAGTTTACTTTCATAACCTATCTTCCCTTTCTTAATTAATCTTTTAGTTATTCTTTGCTGGCTTTTAAATGCTTCCCAATCTTCTATCCTCCCACTAGATTTGGCTACTTTATATGCCCTTGTTTTCAGTCGGATACTATCCTTTATTACTTTACTAGCCACGGATGGCTGTCATTTCTTTTACGCCCCTTTTTCCTCAGTGGAATATATTTTTCTTGAAAGTTGTGAAATATCTCCTTGAATGTACACCACTGCTCATGTACCATCTTACACTTTAATCTATTTTCCCAGTCCACTTTAGTCAACTCTGCTCTCATACCTTCATAGTCTCCTTTATTTAAGCTTAGTACGCTGGTTTGAGATCCAACTCTCTCACCCTCCAACTGAATTTGGAATTCAACCATATTATGGTCACTCATTCCAAGAGGATCCTTTACTAGGACATTTTTTATTAATCTTGTCTCATTACACAGGACCAGATCTAAGATTGCCTGCCCCCTGGTTGGTTCAGTAACATACTGCTCAAGGAACCCATCCCTAATGCACTCTATGAACTCTTCCTCAAGGCTGCCCTGCCCATTTTGATTTGTCCAGTCAATATGAAAGTTAAAATCCCCCATGATTATAGCTGTTCCCTTATTACAAGCCCCAACTATTTCCTGATTTATACTCCGACCAACAGAGTTGCATCTGTTAGGAGGCCTATAGACTACGCCCACTAGTGACTTTTTCCCCTTATTATTCCTTATCTCCACCCAAACTGTTTCACTATCCTGATCCTTTGACCCAATATCATTTCTCACTATTGCAGTGATTCCATCCTTTATTAACATAGCCACCCCACCTCCCTTTCCTTCCTGTCTGTCCTTCCTAATTGTCAAATACCCCTGGATGTTTAGTTCCCAGTCATGGTCACCTTGCAGCCATGTTTCTGTAATGGCCACCAGATCATACCCATGTGTAGTTATTTGTACCGTCAACTCGTCTATTTTGTTACGAATGCTGCGTGCATTCAGATAAAGAAATTTTAAATATGTTTTGTGACAATTTATTCCTGCTTTTACCCCCTTTACTACTTTACCTTTATCTTTATACATTCTGTCCCTTCCTGACACGCTCTGGTTTTTAATTCCCCCCCTGCTACCTTGCTCTATTGCCTTCTCCGCTGACATTTTTATTTTTTTGCTCTCTTGAGACCTCCCCCCAACTAATTAGTTTAAAGCCCTCTCTACAGCCCTAGTTATTCGATTCACCAGGATTCTAGTCCCAGCACCAAGTGAAGTCCGTCCCAATGGAACAGCTCTCTCCTGTCCCAGTACTGGTGCCAGTGTCCCAAGAAGCAAAACCCATTTCTCCCACACCAGTCTTTGAGCCACGCATTTAACTCTCTGATTTTATTTACCCTAGCCAAATTTGCTCGTGGCTCAGGTAGTAATCCAGAGATTATTACCATTGTGGTTCTGTTTTTTAATTTGGCCCCTAGCTGCTCATACTCCCTCAGCAGAACCTCTTTCCTTGTCCTATCTATGTCATTGGTACCAACATGGACCACGACAACTGGATCCTCCCCCTCCCACTCCAAGTTTCTCTCCAGCCCAGAGGAGATGTCCTTAACCCTGGCACCGGGCAGGCAACACAGCCTTTGGGACTCTTGCTCTCGGCTGCAAAGAACGCTATCTATCCCCCTAATGATACTATCCCCTACCACTACAACATTTCTTTTTACTTCCCCCACTTGAATGGCCCCTTGTTCCATGGTGCTGTGGCCAGGTTTCTCATCCTCCCTGCAGTCCCCGTCCCCGTCCCCACAGGGAGTAAGAGCCTCGAACCTGTTGGACAAGAGCAAGGGCTGCGGCTCCTCCAACACTACCTCCTGGATCCCCGTACCTGCCTTACTCATAGTCACACCCTCCTGTCCCTGACCACGGACTACATCTGAATTAGTTAATCTAATTGGTGTGACTACTTCCTGGAACACAGAGTCCAGGTAACTCTCCCCCTCCCTGATGTGTCTCAACCAGCAGCTTCCCTTGCTCCGCATGCACCATCACCTCGGGAGACCCTCAAGGATCGATGCTCGGCCCTCTCCTTTATCTCATCTTCATCTTGGTGGCATCAGCCACAGGCGAATCCACATCAGTTTCCACGTTGAATGTTGAAACACCCAGTTCTAAACTCTCCTGATCCATCCACTGTCTTTGTAGTGCTAGACTCCGAGAAATATCCAGTCTTGGGAAAGTCGAAAGCCATTGTTTCCGGGCCCAGCCCCTAACTCTGTACCCTTACCATTGACTTCATCGCCCTCCCCAACCACTCTCGGGCTGGATTAGACTGTTCAGAACCTTGGCATGCTATTCAACTCTGAGCTCAACCCCATATCGTCTGCATCACAAGAGGCTTTAAATTAATATTTTGCATCTGTGTTCACTATGGAGAAGGACGATGTAGGCATAGAAATCAGGCAGGGGGATTGTGATATACTTGAACAAATTATTATTGAGAGGGAGGAGGTACTAGTGGTTTTTGTAGTGTCCGTGTGTAGATAAAGACACTGAAGACAGGAGTTGGTTCATAGGTATTTACTAAGCAAGTCTGGGGGGGGGTTTCTAAAGGATATACACAATACACAGGCTTATATAGCCCAAGTGGCAATTACCGGCATTGCGCACACCTGGGGCTCTTAAAGGCACATACACCACAATTGCTTTTAAAGGCACATACACCACAATTCCTCCCCTTCTAGCTAACTAGTACATCATATTTTAAGTAATTATTAATTACATGTTATATGCAAAATTATATACATTGCTGTATTAATTAATTATAAGTTAGTCTCTCAGGAGGCTTCCTGACTCGGTCCGGATAACGCCTCGGGGGTGTAGTAGTTTCTGGTGGTGTAGTAGGTTCTTCTGGTAAGGCTGATTCGGCTTGAAGGCCAGTGTCGGGTTCATCGGGTTCCAGTATCACCGGATCGGAGGTAGATATGGGTATCTCGACTTCATCGTTAGATGTATAGCGTGGTGGTGTAGGTTGTCCCTTTTCGGATGACTTGATGATTTGGTCAGCATGGCGCCTTATTATGCTTTCTCCGATGTCCACGGTATACATCAGTGGTCCTAGTCGTGTGCAGATAGTTCCAGGCTGCCATTTCTCAGTACGGTAGTCCCGGGCCAAAACCGGTTGGCCTATCTGGAAGGCCCTAGTTGGCCTTTCATTCATGCCCTGAAACTGCCGGTTCTCCACGTCCCTTCGGATGTTGGGCTTGACCAAATCCAGCCGGCATCTTAGGTTTCTATTGTAGAACATCATGGCGGGAGTTTGGTTTGTAACCATATGTGTTGCATTCCTATATGCAAATAAGAAGTTATCCACCTTGTGCTGAAGTTTTATGTCTTCATTACCCATGGCCTTTATGGCCTTCTTAAAGGTCTGGACAAACCTTTCAGCCAATCCATTGGTGGCGGGATGGTATGGGGCGGACGTGTAGTGCTTTACCCCATTGTTCTTTAAGAACTTTCTGAATTCTTCGGACACAAATTGCGGTCCATTATCAGAACATATCTGTTCCGGCAGCCCATTCCTGGCAAATATGGTCCTTAATACTGTGATGGTTTTTCCGTGGTGGTGGAGGACATCTTTATTACCTCCGGCCACTTGGAGTGTGCATCAACTGCGATTAAGAACATTGAGTCCATAAATGGACCAGCAAAGTCGATGTGCTCCCTTTGCCAGGGAGATGAGGGCCACTCCCATGGATGTAGAGGGGCCTGTGGCGGAGCATTTTGGACCTTCTGGCATCCTAGGCAGCTCTTGGTCATGTCTTTGATGTCTCCATCGATACCTGGCCACCATACAAACGCCCTAGCTAGGTTCTTCACTTTCACTCCACCCAGATGCCCCTCGTGAAGCTCCTTTAGCACTTTATCCTGGAGTTTGGGTGGAATCACCACTCTGAATCCACACATCAAGGTTCCTCGGCACACTGACAGCTGTTCTCTTCTTTGCGAGAATGCTGGCAACAGTGGTTCGCCATGTGCTGGCCATCCCTTCATTGTTAAATCGTAGACCCGTGAGAGAGTAGGGTCATTTCTGGTCTCCCTTTCAATGGCAGAATTTGTCACCGGTAGACATTCCACTATGGTAGAGTGGAATATCTCTATTGGGTCTACTGTAGGTGCCTCTTCTATCGTTGGCAACGGCAGGCGCGATAAACCGCCAGCATTCCCATGCTGTTTTGACCCTTTGTATTCAATGTTGTATTGGTGTGCCCCTAGAAAAAGGGACCACCTCTGTAGTCTTTGTGCCGTCATAATGGGAACACCTTTCTTAGGGTTGAATATGGAGATGAGGGGTTGATGGTCAGTCAGCAAGGTAAATTTTTGTCCGTGTAGGTAATGGTTGAATTTCTTCACTCCCCATACCAGGCTGAGTGCTTCCCTGTCTATCTGGGAATAGTTACGCTCAGCTGAGTTCAATGAGCGTGACGCAAAAGCTATCGGCCGTTCCGAGCCATCAGGGAATCTATGGGACAATACCGCTCCTATGCCGTAAGGGGATGCATCGCACGCCAGTCTGATTGGTAGTGATGGGTTGTAATGAGCCAAAACTTTCTCGGATGTGATTAAGTCTTTACATTTATGGAAGGCACGTTTACAGTCTTCGTTCCATTTCCAAATCACTCCTGTGTGTAGAAGATCATTAAGAGGGTGTAGAATAGTTGATAAGTTCGGTAAAAATTTATGATAGTAATTTATTAATCCCAGGAATGACCTCAATTGTGAAACATTTTCAGGTGCTGGGGCTTTTATAACTGCTTCAATTTTTTCAGGTGACTTATGCAACCCTTCCTTATTAATTATGTGGCCACAATATGATATCTGATTTTGGAAAAATTCGCACTTGGGGCGATTTGCTCGTAGGCCCCGTTCTTTCAGCCTAGTGAGCACCTGCTCCAAATTGGCAAGGTGCTCGTTGTCGTTTTGTCCTGTTATAAGGATGTCGTCTAGGTAACACTGAGTCCCCGGAATCCCTTGCAGGACTTGCTCCATAGCTCTTTGCCAGATAGCTGGAGCTGATGCTATTCCAAAAACCAGTCGATTGTACTGGTACAGGCCTTTGTGTGTGTTTATTGTGAGATACTTTTTAGAGGTCTCCTCAACCTCCATCTGTAGATATGCCTGTGCCAAGTCAATTTTTGTGAAACGTTTTCCTCCGGATAGTGAGGCGAAAATATCTTCTATCCTCGGAAGAGGATACTGTACCGTGTGAAGGACCGGGTTTACAGTCACCTTAAAGTCCCCACAGATGCGAATTTTTCTCTGTTCCTCAGAGTTATTTTTCAATGCTTTTTTCATGACTGGAACGATGGGTGTTGCCCATTCGCTCCAATCTATTTTGGATAATACGCCTGCCTTTTCCAAATTCTCCAGCTCTGCCTCAACTGCCGGACGTATTGCGTATGGCACCGGTCTTGCCTTAAAAAATTTTGGAATTGCTGCATCTTCCACTTTTATTGAGGCGGTGATGCCTTTCAAGGTTCCTAGTTTCTCTTGAAACACTTCTTTGGCGTTGGCCAAGATGTCTTTTAATCGTTCAGGTATGATGTCATCATTGTTTTTTTCCTTACTGGTCACCGTCAGTGCCTGAATGGAGTGCCAGTCTAAACGTATCTTCCTTATCCATTCACGTCCCAACAACGGTGGACCACCATCTTGTAGAATGTATAAATACAACTTGTGTATTTCTTTGCCGTTGTATACCACAGGCACCTTTATTTTTCCTTTGGGGTATACTTTCTGCCCCGTATATGTTTTTAAGATAATGGATGTGTCTTTTAGAGGTATATGCGAAAATAGCCTCTCGTAATCTCGTTGATTTATTACGGTTAGAGCTGATCCTGTATCTAGCTCCATTTTAACTGGGGACCCTGCTATTATGAGGGTAACCCAAATGGTCTGGTAATCTTCATTGGCAATTACATTATGTAATTTGAGAGAGCTTAGTCTCTTGTTCCCGGAGACGCTATCGCTCTTCTGGTCTTTGGAGCTACTGTCCGTCATCATTTGTACCTTTCTGTGCTTTTCCTTATTGATTCTTTTCCCATTAGTGGATTTTTTATTTTCAGATCGGCATACACGTGGAATGTGTCCCATCTTTCCGCATCGCCTGCATGCTTTTTCTTTGAACCAGCAATCCCTCTGGTCATGGTTGGATCTGCCGCAGCGATAACATCTTTCGAAACCCCGTGTCATTTCATGGGTGCCGAAATCCTGTGGCCTTTGCTGTATCTTTGCCGCTCCTATTGCACTGAAAGCCTTGTCCAGTGATAAATCTTTTCCAGAAGATACCTTTTTTTGTGTTTCTACACTTAGGGGATCGCAGATGAATTTGTCTTGCAGAGAATCTGCCAGTCCTGCCTCGAATTGGCAATGTAGGGTATCAACAATCTCCTCAAAATTCTTGTCCATCGGTTCGGCTGGAGTGATTAAGTTGCGTAACAGCTTGTATGTTTCTGCGCCCATTAGATCCAGAAGCACTGAAGCTTTTTTTTCATCTTCTATTCCATTTGCGGTGCAAAACACCGCCACTCTTTCTACATATGTGGTCCAATCCTCTATCTTGTTATCAAAAACATCAATATTGCCAAAGTTAGGCTCTGTTTCGTTATCAAAAGCATCAATATTGCCAGACTTAGGCATTTCAAAAAAAAGATATGGCGCTTCCCGCGCTTTTTTTTTTTCTCTCTGTAGCAACGATATGGCGCTTCCTGCGCTTTCCCGCCGCTGCTACCGATAACAATGCTGTTTTACTGTGGTTTCCGTTTATTCACTGTTGGAGACTCGTTCCCGACGGAGGTCTAAACGCTGACCTGCTTGCCGCGCCGGCCGTCTCCCGAGTGCACCCTCCCAGTCCGTTATTGCTTGCCTCCGATTTCGCTGCCTGTCTCAGCTGTAGAGCCCGCCGCTGGAGCCCCAGCCTGACGCCCAGGAAGGATTAGCGCAGTACCTGCCACCAGCTTGGCCAGCTGGTGAAACCACAGTTTCTATTACTTCCTTGAGTCTTCTGGACGCTGGAGGAATCGATGTCCTTGAGGTGCTGCCGAATTGCAGGTAAGTCCGTTTCCACTTCGTCGCCACTGTAGTGTCCGTGTGTAGATAAAGACACTGAAGACAGGAGTTGGTTCATAGGTATTTACTAAGCAAGTCTGGGGGGGGTTCTAAAGGATATACACAATACACAGGCTTATATAGCCCAAGTGGCAATTACCGGCATTGCGCACACCTGGGGCTCTTAAAGGCACATACACCACAATTGCTTTTAAAGGCACATACACCACAGTTTTAGCGGGCTTAAAAGTGGATAAATCCCCAGGCCCAGACGAGATGTAACCCAGGCTGCTGTGTGAGGCAAGGGAGGAGATTGCAGGGGCTCTGACACAAATTTTCAGAACCTCTCTGGCCACAGGGGAGGTGCCAGAGGACTGGAGGACAGCTAATGTAGTACCATTCAAGAAGGGTAATAGGGATAAACCAGGGAATTACAGGCCAGTGAGCCTAACATCAGTGGTAGGGAAATTATTGGAAAAAATTCTGAGGGACAGAATTTAGTCTCCACTTGGAGAGGCAAGTATTAATCAAGGATAGTCAGCATAGCTTTGTCAGGGAGAGATCATGTCTAACCAATTTGATTGAATTTTTCGAGGGGGTGACTAGGTGCGTGGATGAGGGTAGTGCGGTTGATGTAGTCTACATGGACTTCAGTAAGGCTTTTGACAAAGTCCCACATGGGAGACTGGTCAAGAAGGTAAGAGGCCATGGGATCCAGGACAATTTGGCACATTGGATTCAAAATTGGCTTAGTGGCAGGAGGCAGAAGGTGATGGTCGAAGGTTGTTTTTGTGACTGGAAGCCTGTGTCCAATGGTGTACCACAGTGATCGGTGCTGGGTCCTTTGCTGTTTGTAGTGTACATTAATGATTTAGATATGAATGTAGGAGGCATGATCAGTAAGTTCACAGATGACACAAAAATTGGTGGAGTGGTAAATAGCAAGGAGGGAAGCCTCAGGCTACAAGATGATATAGGCGGGTTGGTTAGATGGGCAGAACAGTGGCAAATGGAATTTAACCCTGAAAAGTGTGAGGTGATGCATTTTGGGAGGATTAACAAGGCAAGGGAATACACAATGAATGGTAGGACCCTAGGAAGGAAAGAGGATCAGAGGGACCTTGGTGTGCATGTACATAGATCCCTGAAGGCAGCAGGACAGGTAGATAAGGTGGGATACTTGCCTTCATTAGCCGAGGCATAGAATATAAGAGCAGGGAGGTTATGATGGAGCTGTACAAAACGCTAGTTAGGCCACAGCTGGAATACTGTGTGCAATTCTGGTCGCCACACTATAGGAAGGATGTGATTGCATTGGAGAGGGTGCAGAGGAGATTCACCAGGATGTTACCTGGGCTGGAGCACTTCAGCTATGAAGAGAGACTGGACAGGCTGGGGTTGTTTTCCTTAGAGCAGGGAAGGCTGCGGGGGTCCTGATTGAGGTGTACAAAATTATGAGGGACATAGATAGGGTAGATAGAAAGGAACTTTTCTCCTTAGTAGAGGGGTCAATAACCAGGGGCATAGTTTCAAGATAAGGGGCAGGAGGTTTAGAGGGGATTTGAGGAAAAACTTTTTCACCCAGAGGTTGGTTGGAATCTGGAACTCACTGCCTGAAAGGGTGGTAGAGGCAGGAACCCTCACAACATTCAGGAAGCATTTAGATGTGCATTTGAAACACCATAGCATACAAGGCTACGGACCAAGTGCTGGAAAATGGGATTAGAATAGACAGGGCTTGATGGCCGGCGTGGAAATGATGGGCCGAAGGGCCTCTTTCTGTGCTGTATAAATCTATGACTATGACTCTATGACCACCTGCTTCCACCTCCATAAAATTGCCCACTTCCACTCTCATCTCCGTCCATCTGCCACCGTAACCGTCAGCCAGCTATTCTAATGCTCTCCTGGCCATTCCCATTCTCCACCCTTCGTAAACTTCAGCTCATCCAAAACCTGCTTATCACGTGCCAAGTCTCACTCGCCTATCAACCTGCTCCTCATTGTGCTACATGGTATCCTGGTCTCCCAACGCCGCAAATTTTAAATTCTTATACTTGTGATTAAGTGGCCTTGACCCTCCCGATCTCTGTAACCTTCTGCAGCACTACAACCATTCCTCCAAACTCTCCATTCCTCTGAATATAGCCTCTTGTGCATCCTTCTCCTCCCTTTGCTCCACCATTGGCAGCCATGGCTTGATCTGTCTAGGCCCCAGGGTCTTCAACTCTCTTAATAAATCTTTCCATCTCTCTACTTCTCTCTCCTTCTTTAAGACTGCCCTTAATACCCACCTCTTTGGCCAATGTTTCGGTCGCCCCTTCTAACATCTCCTTCTTTGACTCAGTGTCTATCTCTTTCCTTTTACCATTGTGAAGCGCCTTGGGATGTTTTTCTACATTAAAGATGCACTTTCAGGGAATTATCTATTTGAACCCCTTGGGTCTCTCTATCCACAACCTTTAGCATTCTATGTTTTTTCCTCCCAATACGTATTACCTCACACTTATCCTCATTAAATTGCATCGACTCCTCCTCTGCCCATTCTACTAACCTGCCGGTCTCTTCCTGAAGTCTTTTACAGTTCACCTCACTCTTTGCCAAACCTCCTACTTTTGTAAATACTTTTCATAATTTGATGAGAAACAAAAGAAATCGAAATATGTATCCGCTAAGCTCACGAGGGATCAAATATATATTCAAACAAAACCCGCAGGGTGCTAGTATTTGAATTAAGTGGCTTGACCCCTCGCTCAGATTCCTGATTAGCCATAACACCTGTTCTGGAACTGCTACCTATCGAACAAGCTGGGCCATCTTCTGTTGGTCAACTTGGCTTTTAACCCCATATGTACCATGACAGAAAGAAAGAAGCCAACAAGACAAAAAATGCTTCACTGAAGGTTGCTGGTTTAAGAACATAGGAATATAAGAAATAGGAGCAGGAGTCGGCCATACAGCCCCTCGAGCCTGCTCTGCCATTCAATAAGATCATGGCTGATCTTCAGCCTCAACTCAACTTTCCCGCCCTATCCCCATATCCCTTGATTCCCTTAATATCCAAAAATCTATCGATCTCAGTCTTGAATATACTCAACGACAGAGCCTCCACAGCCCTCTGGGGTAGAGAATTCCAAAGATTCACAACCCTCTGAGTGAAGAAATCCCTCCTCATCCCAATCTTAAATGGTTGACCCCTTATCCTGAGACTATGACCTCTAGCTCTAGACTCTCCAGCCAGGGGGACAACCACTCAGCTTCTACCCTGTCAAGCCCTCGAAGAGTATTATACGTTTCAATGAGATCACCTCTCATTCTTCTAAACTCCAGAGACTATAGGCCCAATCTACTCAATCTCTCTCATCCCAGGGAACAGTCTGGTGAACCTTCGTTGCACCCCCCCCCAAGGCAAGTATATCCTTCCTTCAGCAAGTAGACCAAAACTGTACAAAGTACTCCAGGTCCCTTGTCTTTGCTGATCTCAGTGAGAGGCATTGATAGGGTCTCTACAATTGTCCTCAGCACTCCCTGAGCTAAAGAGCAGGAAAGGTTCTCCTCAGAATGTGCCGGTGACCTCCGTTGGGAAGTAACGTGTGTGCGGATGCCGGTTCGAACCGTGTAGACAGGATCAGACGCAGCCATGACGCTGTCTGTTATAAATCTCATCATCAAGAAACTACTTGTGAAATAACGCTGGACGGCCAGCTGGCGGCGCCGTCCAAGGAGTATAAATACTCGGGCATGGGCCCCAGCTTTCCAGGGACATTTTGTAAAGACAAGGAACTAGTGAAGTACAACTAGACCTCCATGTTCTGAAACAAGTTGATTAAAGCCTTGCTTTATACTCAAACCAAGTGCGTAGTGAGTTTTATTACATCACTGTCCCCCCTCCCACCCCACCCCCCTCCCCCACCCCACAGCCAAATAGCATGCTGGCATCCGCCATCCAGGCTGACAGGTGAAGAATGACGACCAGATGGAACTGCAGCCACGCACGAGTCAGCACCTTAGGGTGGAGGGAAATCAGGAGAAAACAACGGACATGAGATTCTACAGCAACGCCTCATATGGGCCACTGCCTTTTGGTGAGACTTGGCAGCAGAGCGGCTCTATTTAGTGCACTCGGCACTGATAACTGGGAAGCTTTTTACCCTCAGATCGGGATTTTGTACTCGAATGTTATGCTTGGAAGTGCCTGTGTGTACAGGGGGAGTGACAGGGAAGTGGTCTTGGTCTGAGGAATTCGGCGCTTGGAGCCGGTATAACCTTAATTGCAGGCAAACGTACAGCCCACCTCCTCAACTCTGTGATAGCCACGTGCCTTGTTTGTTAGCTTTACTTAGGAGCAGCAGCGAAAGGCAATATTTTTTCAGCCTGTTACGATTGTGCCAAGGCAAACATCTTTTTTTTTCGAGAGCGCTCTCTCAATTTAAAGCTAAATATCAACCTGCCTCTGCCCTGATAGACACATACAGTATATTACTGTCCTGCCTCATCTAATTTCATTAATGTGATCTTGTGGCCATTTCGTGGCAGTTTAACTACTGTTATTTGTGGCCTCATCAAAGCCGAGTATTGGCAATAAATTCCATTCTACGGAAATTAAGGTATAAATAACATCCCACCTTTCTGCCACATTAGCTTATTATATCTATACATTTAATTAAATGAAAGCACAATGACATTTATTTGATCCCTACTTACTTGTTAATGGCAATAAATGGCAAAGAGAAAGGAGAGAAAAAAACATTATTAGGTATTAGTCGTTTTACATCGATAGTTGGTAAACCATCCTGGAACAGTGGAGTTAAGAGTCCCGACCAGCCCTTCCTTATTTGTTCCTCGGTACTTGTTGAATACGGGATCGGGCTGTATATTAATTAGAAACTTTTAATGCTTCAGTTCGAGTTCAGGAGGGCCTTTGACTTCCATCGTTTATAACCTTGGTTTTTCCATTCTCCATCGCAACAAAGTGATATTGATTGTCGTAACTGGTGCTTTTCGAAATCTCTCCTCCCCCACACACCCCCGACCCCTGCATTAGCGCGAATGATAAAAAAAGAAGGGGGAAATCGACTGTACCCAGTCAAGAAAAGAGTGACTTACCTTTCAGCGAATCATTTCCCGGCCAATTGTTCAGATCTAGTGCAATTAGGGAATATTGGGGTAGAAATGAGTCTCGGGCAGTAGCACAAGACGGGAGGTAACGGATCATCCTTCCGTTACATGCACTGCCTGATATTCTATTTCATTGGTAATGTAATGAAACTGAATATCGGGCTGGGCGTATAACTGCCGGCCTGTGCGATACCGCCAGTTTTGCTCTAAGGTCCCAGACGTATTTCTAACCCGTTGACTCCGAGGAAACACCAGCCACTGGGGCGAGACGGCCGGTTGGTCCTTGATTTGCTCGTTGCACACGGCGGCATCTCTGTGCACCCTTCCAGCACACTGAAGAGTGGTAGTTGCTCTGGTGAAAAAGCCAGGATCCAGTCCCCGTGTTTCAACAATGGCGGTTTGGCCTCAGTGCTCAGCGAGAAACTGCCTCTGAAGAACATTCTAAATACACCCTTCCAGCACTGCAGCTGCCCATACAGACCAGTTGGGTTCTGGTCACTGTAGTGTATGTACCTTTAAGGGAGAACTACTTTTACAGCTCCTGTATACTGTAGTACCGGCAGTGACCACACCTGTATATAAGCCTTGAGCATGCCTCTGTACTGATAGTCTTTAGACTACCCTCCTCCAGTAAACACCTGTTGATTGTTAATTTACAGCCTCTGTCTAGTTATCGGAAAACATCATACTTTAAGAATCACGGATTCAACAGTGGCGACGAGGTCGATTGGAATCTACCTGCAACTCTGCATTTCCTTTCAAGGATTCCCTCCGGGAGGACGGTGGAAGAAAGTCGGGGCCAGAAGCACGGGCGTCGACCACGAGCAACCGCCCAGTCATCCGGCAGAGAGTGAACATCGCAGGGGAGGCTGTTGAGAGCTGGGCTTGGTTCTCCAGCCACGACGATCCAGCAACAGACTGGCAACAGGTACAGCGCAGACCCTTCCCGGACAGCGGCGGCTGGAGCCGACCGACGGCACAGAAAAGGCCGAGAAGCGTCGACGGGGTAAGCGAGAGGGTGAAGCGCAGAGGGCGCAGCCGGGGGTTGAAAACCGAGCGGCGTCGACGGAAAGCAAAAAGAGAGAGAGGGTAAAGCAGCAGCCGGGTTCAGGACCGAGCGGCGGCAATGAGAGAGGCGCACAGGAGAACGCGCAGAGCACAGCCAGGGCTCAAGGGCTGAACAGCGTCCGTGGGGGAAAGCCGCGGAGAAGAAGGGAGAGCACAGGAGACGCCATTTTAGAAGCCGCAGCGGAGAAGAAGGGCGAACGTGGGAAGAAAGGAAAGTGCGGGAGACGCCATTTTGTGCCAGCGGAGAAGAAGGGAGAGCGCGGGAGACGCCATTTTAGACAGTTTAATCACACCCAGGGATACCGAAGAGTGTCAGTATCACTGCGTTCGACAATGAAGTCGAAGATTGGGCGACATATGTGGAACGCATTGAGGTGCACTGCAAGGCGAATGAAGTGCCAGATGCTAGGAAAGCACTGGTTTTGTTGAATGCCATGGGTGCAAAAACTTATGGCTTACTGCGAAACCTAATAACCTCAGAGAAGCCAGTGGATAAGAATTTCGAAAGCATAGTGGAAATCCTACAAGACCACTTAAACCCCACACCGCTGCTGATAGCAGAAAGATTTAAGTTCCACAAAAGGAACCAGCATAAAGATGAAAGTAATGCTGAGTACTTAACGGAACTGCGCAAGCTATCGAAACACTGCCAGTTTGGAATGGGACTAGCAGATACGTTAAGGGACAAGTTTGTGTGTGGGCTTCAAAGTGAAGGAACCCAGAAACGGCTTCCATCAGAAAAGGATCTTACGCTGGACAAGGCTTTCAGCATGGCAGTATCACACGAAGCAGCTGCACGGGGTGCTGCAGAGATACAACGGAGACCGCAAGAATATGGCACCAATGAAATGTCATATGGAGCAGGGAAGTGTTATCGCTGCGGCAGAACAATACACGACCAGAAGGATTGTTGGTTCAAGGACCAAGTGTGCAGACAGTGTGGAAAAGCAGGACACATAGCAAGAGTCTGCAGGTCAGGGAAGAAAACCAGCAGCAAGAAATCTCCACAGGAGAAGTACAAAAAGGTACATAAGGTGATGGACAGTAGTTCAGACGAACAAAAAAGTGATACAGACTCCGGAAGCAAGGAGCTTGGTTGTCTGAAACTACTTAAGGTAATCAAAATGGAGGATCACCAGACTATCTGGGTCACGCTCAAGATAGACGGAGTCCAAGTGAAAATGGAATTGGACACAGGATCAGCCCTAACAGTTATAAACCAAAGGGACTACAAGCGGCTATTTTCACATATACCCTTGAAAGCTACAGAGATTGCCTTGAAGACGTACACGGAGCAAAAAGTCTACCCCAAAGGAAAAATAAGGGTGAACGTACATAAGAACATAAGAACATAAGAAATAGGAGCAGGAGTAGGCCAATCGGCCCCTCGAACCTGCTCCGCCATTCAATAAGATCATGGCTGATCTGATCCTAACCGTGATATACAAAGGCCAGGAAATACCCAAAATGGACCTATATGTATTGCCAGATGGAGGACCGCCACTTCTAGGACGTGAATGGATCCGGAAGATACAATTAGATTGGCATTCCATACAGGCACTGAAGGTTGAGGCCAAAAAGGATGACGACGTCACACCTGGGCGACTGTCAAAAATGCTAACTGACGCACAAGAAGTGTTCCAGGAGGGACTCGGAACACTAAAAGGCATAACAGCGATGATTAAAATAGAGGAAAATGCAAGCCCAAAGTTTTTTAAGGCCAGACCGGTGCCTTATGCGATCCGACCAGCCGTCGAAGCAGAGCTGGAAGGGTTGGAACATTCAGGAGTACTGTCCAAAGTAGACTGGAGCGAGTGGGCTACACCCATCGTTCCTGTAATGAAGAGGTCGTTGAGTAATACGCCTGGGGAACCAAAGAAGGTCCGCATCTGTGGGGATTTTAAGGTGACAGTGAACCCAATCCTTCACACGGTACAATATCCACTTCCACGGATTGAAGATATTTTTGCCTCGCTATCTGGAGGTAAACGCTTCATCAAAATTGATCTGGCCCAGGTGTACCTGCAAATGGAGGTAGAAGAAGCCTCGAAACAATACCTCATGATCAACACTCATAAAGGTCTTTACCAATACAACCGGCTGGTGTTCGGGTTGGCAAAGGGCAATGGATCAAGTCCTGCAAGGGATTCCAGGGACCCAGTGTTATTTGGACGACATCCTGGTCACGGGCAAAAATGACAGTGATCACCTCGCCAACCTGGAGAAGATGCTCACTAGATTAAAGGAATATGGGCTACGAGCTAATCGCCACAAGTGCACGTTTTTCCAGAAGCAGATCTCGTATTGTGGCCATGTTATTGATGAAGAGGGGTTACATAAGTCCCCTGAAAAGACTGAGGCAGTAGTCAAGGCTCCAGCACCGGAAAATGTGTCACAACTGAGGTCGTTCCTCGGGCTGGTGAACTACTACCATAAGTTCTTACCAAATTTGTCTACAGTATTACACCAACTGAACACCCTACTGCAAACGGGGGTATCATGGAAGTGGAATGACGAATGTAAATGAGCTTTCCAGAAGTGCAAAGAATTGATCACATCAAAAGAGGTGTTGGCCCATTTCAACCCCGCACTACCAATTCGGTTGGCATGTGATGCATCACCCTATGGTATTGGAGCGGTGCTGTCGCACAAATTCCCAGATGGGTTGGAGAGCCTTTGCGTCTCGGTCACTAGCCTCAGCCGAGCGCAACTACGCCCAGATCGACAGGGAGGCCCTCAGCCTAGTATGGGGAGTAAAAAAATTCAACCACTATCTGCATGGGCAGAAGTTCACCTTGCTGACTGACCACCAACCACTTGCCTCCATCTTTAATCCAAAGAAGGGCATTCCGGTGATGACTGCACAACGGCTACAAAGATGGTCCCTTTTCCTAGGGGCGAACCAATATGAAATAGATTATAAGGGCACGAAACAGCATGGAAACGCTGATGGGCTATCACGCCTGCCACTGCCTACTGTGGAGGAAGCACCAGCAGTGGACCCTATCGAAATATTTTATTTGTCGATAATTGAACGATTGCCAGTAACTAACGCGGATATAGAGAAGGAGACCCGCAATGATCCGACACTGTATCGGGTATATGATTTGACGGTGAAGGGATGGCCAACACATGGCGACTCACTGTTGCCAGCATTCTCATCCAGAAGAGAACAGCTGTCAGTATGCCAGGGGACAGTGATGTGTGGATCCCGAGTGGTAATTCCACCCAAGTTAAGGGAGAGAGTGCTCAATGAGCTTCACGAAGGTCATCTGGGAGGGGTGAAAATGAAAAGCCTTGCTAGGGCTTATGTGTGGTGGCCGGGGATCGATCAACAAATCGAGGACCTAACAAAGAGCTGCTCAGGATGCCAGAAGGTCCAAAATGCACCACCACATGCCCCTCTACACCCATGGGAGTGGCCCTCCTCTCCATGGCAACGGGTGCATATTGATTTTGCTGGTCCATTCATGGACTCAATGTTCTTAATAGCAGTGGATGCGCACTCGAAATGGCCTGAGGTGATCAAAATGTCCTCAACCACTACAGAGAAAACGATTGCAGTCCTACGGACCATATTTGCCAGGAACGGCTTGCCAGAGCAGATTTGCTCTGATAACGGACCACAGTTTGTGTCTGAAGAGTTTCGGAAATTTATGAGAAGGAATGGGGTAAGGCATTACACATCCGCCCCGTATCATCCAGCCACCAATGGATTGGCTGAGAGGTTCGTACAAACCTTTAAAAAGGCGATAAGGGCCATGTGCGATGATGAAATTCCACTGCAGCATAAGATGGACAATTTCCTGTTAGCCTACCGAAATGCGACACAAGTAGTTACCAACCAGACCCCGGCCATGATGTTCTTTAACCGAAGGTTGAGATCTCGTCTGGATTTGCTCAGGCCAAATGTGCGAAGAAATGTTGAGGATAAGCAATTCCAGCACATCAATGAAAAGCCGACAAGGAGCTTCAATGTAGGACAACCAGTCTTGGCCGACGACTACCGAACAGAGAAATGGCAACCCAGAACGATATGCACACGGCAGGGGCCATTAATGTACACAGTGGATGTCGGGGAGAACATTGTGAGACGCCACGTCGACCAGATCCTAGCGTCACAGGAACGAGTCAACCCCATGTCTCGCGTACCTGGGGATGAACCCGACATACCGGTAGCATCTACCTCAGAAACAGTAGCAGCGGAACCTGATGAACTAACCGACGAAAGGGGGCCAGAATCGCCTCTGCACCAAGAACAAGAACCTCAGGAAAGGCGCTATCCAGAAAGGATCAGGAAGCCGCCCCAAAGACTGAATCTATAAATGGACTATTTCAGTTTAATGTGCATGTTAAAGTGTTAACTGTTATTTGAATGTTATGGGTACTGTTAATCTAAAAGGGGAGGAATTGTAGTGTATGTACCTTTAAGAGAGAACTACTTTTACAGCTCCTGTATACTGTAGTACTGGCAGTGACCACACCTGTATATAAGCCTTGAGCATGCCTCTGTACTGTTAGTCTTTAGGCTACCCTCCTCCAGTAAACACTGTTGATTGTTAATTTACAGCCTCCGTCTAGTTATTGGAAAACATCATACTTTAAGAATCACGGATTCAACAGTCACATATAAAAAGGATATAGAGGCACTGGGGAGGGTGCAGAGAAGATTGACAAGGATGATACCAGAAATGCGACAGTATACATATCAGGAAAGGATGAGCAGGCTGGGTCTCTTTTCTCTTGAAAAGAGAAGGCTGAGGGGTGACCTAATAGAGGTCTTTAAAATCATGAAAGGTTTTGATAGAGTAGATACAGAGAGAGTGTTTCCATCAATATAAGATAATCACCAAGAAATCAAATAGGGAATTCAGAAGAATGTTCTTTACCCAGAGAGTGTTGAGAATGTGGAACTCGCTACCACAGTGAGTGGTTGAAGCGAATAGTATAGAAGCATTTAAGGGGAGGCTGGACAAGCATATGAGGGAGAAGGGAATAGAGGGTTATGCTGATAGATTTAGATGAGGAAAGACGGGAGGAGGCTCGAGTGGAGCATAAACGCCGGCATGGACTGGTTGGGCCAAATGGCCTGTTTCTGTGCCGTATATCCAATGTAATCCTATGTAAATGCCTTTACAGCATATTCTTGGTTTGATATGTAAAATCCATTAAGGGTTGATCTGGTCAGATCAATGCCAGTTTTGCATGCCTTTACATCAGACTGGTTGGAAAACCAGCCTTTAAATCTGGTGTTCAGCCAATAGAAACACGGTTTCCTGGAACTTGTTGGCATCAACAAACTGGACAGTGGGAGATTGAAGAAAGAATGTAAGGTTCTAAACTTATTGTTATTTAACCTCCTTAACCGGATCTCTGTCTTCAACTCGAGTGTGCTCAACTACATCCCATAGCATGCTACCCGCCACCATCTCAGCACAACCACAGCCCGGCATGAAGTTGAAAAGGCCATCCGACAACTGAAGAACAACAAGGCCTCAGGAGCAGATGGAATCCCTGCCGAGGCAGTAAAGCATGGCGGAGAAGCAGTACTGGCGCGAATTCATGAACTCATTTCTCTTATCTGGAAGGAGGAGAGCATGTCATGGGACCTCAGAGATGCCGTAATTGTGACCATCTACAAACATAGAAACATAGAAACATAGAAGATAGGAGCAGGAGTAGGAATTTCGGCCCCTCAAGCCTGTTCCGCCATTTAATGAGATCATGGCTGATCATCCAAATTCAGTACCCTGTCCCTGCTTTCTCCCCATATCCCTTGATCCCTTTAGTCTTAAGGAATATATCTAACTCCTTCTTGAATATATTTAATGAATTGGCCTCAACTGCCTACTGTGGTAGAGATTTCCACAGGTTCACCACTCTCTGGGTGAAGAAATTCCTCCTCATCTCAGTCCTAAATGGCTTACCCCTTATCCTTAGGCTGTGACCCCTGGTTCTGGACTCCCCTGCCATTGGGAACATCCTGCATCTAGACTGTCTAGTCCTGTTAGAATTTTATAAGTTTCAATGAGATCCCCTCTCATTCTTCTAAACTCCTGCGAATATAAGTCTAATCGGCCCAATCTCTCCTCATACATCATTCCTGCCATCCCAGGTATCAGTCTGGTGAATCTTCGCTGCACTCCCTCCATGGCAAGAACATCCTTCCTCAGATAAGGCGACCAAAACTGCACACAATACTCAAGGTGTGGTCTCGCCAAGGCCCTGTACAACTGCAGCAAGACAGCCTTGCTCCTATACTCGAATCCTCTCGCTATGAAAGCCAACATACCATTTGCCTTCTTAAAAGCCTGCTCCACCTGCATGCTTACCTTCAGCGACTGGTGCACAAGGACACCCAGGTCTCGTTGCACTTCCCCTTTTCCCAATCTATTGCCGTTCAGATAATAATCTGTCTTCCTGTTTTTGCCACCAAAGTGGATAACCTAGCATTTATCCACATTATACTGCATTTGCCATGCACCTGCCCAATCACCCAACCTGTCCAAATCATACTGGAGTTTCTCTGCATCCTCCTCACAGCACACATGCCCACCCAGCTTTGTGTCATCTGCAAACTTGGAGATATTATATCTAGTTCCCTCGTCTAGATCATTTATATATATTGTGAATAGCTGGGGTCCTAGCACCGATCCCTGCGGTACCCCACTAGTCACTGCCAACCACTCGGAAAAAGACCCATTAATTCCAACTCTTTGCTTCCTGTCTGCCAACCAGTTCTCTATCCAAGACAGTACCTTACCCCAATCCCGTGTGCTTTAGCTTTGCACGCTAATCTCTTATGCGGGACCTTATTGAAAGCCTTCTGAAAGTCCAAATACACCACATCCACTGGTTCTCCCTTATCTACTCTACCAGTTACATCCTCAAAAAATTCTAGTAGATTAGTCAAGCATGATTTAACTTTGGTAAATCCATGTTGACTTTGTCCGATCCTGTCACTGTTTTCCAAGTGCCCTGCTATTACATCTTTTATAATGGCCTCTAGCTTTTTCCCCACTACTGATGTCAGACTTACCGGTCTATAATTCCCCATTTTCTCTCTACCACCTTTTTTAAATAGTGGGGTTACATTAGCTATCCTCCAATCCATGGGAACTGTTCCAGAGTCTATGGAATTTTGGAAGATGACCGGCAATGCATCTATTATTTCTAGGGCCACTTCCTTAAATACCCTAGGATGTAGATTATCAGGCCCTGGGGATTTATCGGCCTTCAATCCCATCAATTTCCCTAACACCATTTCCCTACAAATACTGATTTCATTCAATTCCTCCCTCTCATTAGACCCTATGTTCCCCGACATCTCTGGGAGTTTATTTGTGTCCTCCTTTGTGAAGACAGAACCAAAGTATGTATTTAATGGGGCAGCCATTTCTTTGTTCCCCATTATAAATTCCCCTGATTCTGACTGCAAGGGACCTACACTTGACTTCACCAATCTTTTTCTCTTCACATATCTATAGAAAATTTTACAGTCAGTTTTTATGTTCCCTGAAAGCTTACTCTCATACTGTATTTTCCCCCTCTTAATTAATCCCTTTGTCCTCCTTTGCTGAATCCTAAACTGTTCCCAATCCTCAAGTTTGCTGCATTTTCTGGCCAATTTATATGTCCTCTCCTTGGATCTTATGCTATCCCTAATTTCCCTTGTTAGCCACGGTTGAGCCACCTTTTTTGTTTTATTTTTATACCAAACAGGGATGAACAAATTCTGTGGTTCATCCATGCGATCTTTAAATGTTTGCCATTGCCTAGCCACTGTCAACCCTTTAAGTAACATTCCCCAATCCATCCTAGCCAACTTGTGCCTCATACCATTGTAGTTTCCTTTATTTAAATTCAGGACCCTAGTCTCTGAGTCAACTACTTCGCTCTTCATTTTAATGAAGAATTCTATCATATTATGATCATTCCTCCCCAAGGGGCCTTGCACAACAAGATTGCTAATTAATCCTTTCTCATTACATAATACCCAGTCTAAGATGGACTGATCTCTAGTTGGTTCCTCGACATATTGGTCCAGGAAACCATCCCGTATACACTCTAGGAATTCCTCCTCCACAGTATTGTTACTAATTTGGTTAGCCCAATCTATATGTAGATTAAAGTCACCCATGATAACTGCTGTGCCCTTATTGCACGTGTCTCTAATTTCCCATTTAATGCCATCCCCAACCTCAGCATTACTGTTTGGGGGTTTGTATACAACTCCCACTAGCGTTTTCTGCCCCTTGGTATTTCTCAGCTCTGCCCATTCAGATTCCACATCATCAGAGCTAATGTCCTTCCTTACTATTGTGGTAATCTCCTCTGTAACCAGCAATGCTACCCCACCTCCTTTTCCTTTTTCCTGTCCTCCCTGAATATTGAATACCCCTGGTAGTTGAATTCCCAGTCTTGGTCATCCTGGAGCCATGTCTCCGTGATCCCAATTATATCATATCTGTTCACATCTATTTGCGCAGCTAATTCATCCACCTTATTACGAATGCTCCTCGCATTAAGACACAAAGCCTTCAGGCTTGATTTTTTAACACTCGTAGTCCTTTTAGAATTATTATTTACTGTGGCCCTGTTTGATTTACACCCTTAATTCCATGCCATCCACTTTTGCTTTTCTCCTTCCTGTCATTTGTTTCTATCCTTGCTTCCCTTTCCTCTGTCTCCCTGCACAGGTTCCCAACCCCCTGCCATTTTAGTTTAGTCAAGAAAGGTGACAAGTCCAATTGCGGTAATTACAGAGGAGTTTCCCTGCTATCTGCCATAGGGAAAGTCATCGCAAGAATCCTCCTCAATTGCCGTCTCCCAGTGGCTTAAGAACTCCCTCCAGAGTCGCAATGTGGATTCTGCCCACTAAGGGGCACAATGGACATGATCTTCACCGCGCACCAATTACAAGAAAAATGTAGGGAACAGCACCAACCGCTGTACATGGCCTTCTTTGCCCTCACAAAGGCCTTTGACACTGTCAACCGTGAGGGATTATGGAGTGTCCTCCTCAAATTTGGCTGCCCTCAAAAGTTTCTCACCATCCTCCGCCTGCTTCACAATAACATGCAAGCCGTTATCCTGACCAGCGGTTCCACCACAGACCCAATTCATGTACGGACTGGGGTCAAGCAAGGCTGTGTCATCACACCAACACTCTTCTCGATCTTCCTTGTGGCAATGCTCCATCTCACCCTCAGTAAGCTCCCTGCTGGAGTGAAGCTAATTTACAGAACAAACGGGAAATTGTTCAACCTCCGTCGCCTCCAGCCCAGATCCAAGGTCGTCCCATCCTCTGTTGTCGAATTACAGTAAGCAGACGATGCTTGCGTCTGCGCACACTCGGAGGTTGAACTCCAAACCATCGTTAACACCTTCACTGAAGCGTACGAGAGCATGGGCCTTACACTAAACATCCATAAGACAAAGGTCCTCTACTAACCTACCCCCGACACACAATACTGCCCCCCGATTATCAAAATCCATGACAAGGCCTTGGACAACGTGGACCACTTTCCATACCTCGGGAGCCTACTATCAACAAGGGCAGACGTTGATGATGAAGTCCAACACCGCCTTCAGTGTGCCAGTGCAGCCTTCGGTCGCCTGAGGAAGAGCGTGTTTGAAGACCAGGACCTGAAACCCGGCACCAAGCTCATGGTCTACAGAGCAGTAGTAATACCCACCCTCCTGTATGCCTCAGAGACATGGACCATGTACAGCAGGCACCTCAAAGCACTGGAGAGGTACCATCAACGCTGCCTCCGCGAGATCCTGCAAATCCATTGGCAGGATAGGCGCACCAACATCAGTATTGTCGCTCAGGCCAACATCCCCAGCATCGAAGCTTTGATCACGCTCAACCAGCTCCGATGGACGGGTCACATTGTCCGCATGCCTGATACGAGACTCCCAAAACAAGCGCTCTACTCAGAGCTCCAACATGGCAAGAGAGCCCCAAGTGGGCAAAGGAAACACTTCAAGGATACCCTCAAAGCCTCCTTGAAAAAGTGCAACATCCCCACCAGCACCTGGGAATCCCTGGCCGAAGACCGTACAAAGTGGAGGAGAAGCATCCGGGAAGGCGCCGAACACCTCGAGTCTCTTCGCCGGGAGCAAGCGCAAGCCAAGCGCAAGCCAAGTGCAAACAGCACAAGCAGCGCAAGGAGCGCAAGTCAACCCAAGCACCCCACCCACCCGCCCCTTCAACCACCGTCTGCCCCACCTGTGACAGAGACTGTAGGTCCTGCATTGGACTCATCAGTCACCTGAGAACTCATTTTTAATGTGGAAGCAAGTCATCTTCGGTTCCGAGGGACTGCCTAAGAATAAGAAGAAGATTTTACGTGGGAAAGAAAGGTTAGAATAGAGCAGGTGGAAAAAACATCAGATAATAAAAAGAACGCTGGAAATGGGGAGGAGAGAAAAAGGGAGTAAAGAAAAGAAAAATAATACAAGGTCGGCTCATTTGTATAAGTTACTCCGGGAGGTGGACGCATCTCATGATGTACTAGGAGCGCCGGGATTGTGTTCTTGTGGAGCCGCAGCAAGTAAAGGGCTGCTGATTGCTTGTTGTGCATTTCAACCATGTTCCTGGGATAGGGGAAGGTGCGCTGGGCATGGGATGAGGAGGGAACGAGGGAAACGGTGTACATCATGCAGAAGTGCCGGGATAGCGGAAACAAAGGTACCTGGAGTTCATTTTTAAAAAACAGAATGGCAGACTCCCCTTTCAGCACTTCTTCGAAACGGGTGAGGAGGAGATGGAACACTGTTACATTTCAGTGTCGTAACTTGTTTTTGGTGTTGTTCAGTTTTTGTTTTGCGTCAGCTTTGCTTGTTTTCTTTGTATAGTTTGCTGTTGTAGTGCAAGTCAGTGCAGGTACAGGTGTGTCATTTTTGTGCATGCACTGCCTTGTGTTGGAAGTGACCCACACAGGACAGAATGGTTGTAGGTTTCAGTCCCCGGTCATTTCAGCCAGGGTGTCAGTAGGGTCTCTACAATTGTCATCACCCTCCAATCCAATTGGCCACAGGAGGGGCATAGCGTAGGGTCACCAGAGGGACTGAGGAGGAGAACTATCCAGCCCAGCTCCCACAGTTCTTGTTTGCTCTCCTGCTGGAACGAGTATAGGTGCGGATGTTGGGTGAGGATTTGGATGATGGCCCCACAGTCGAACGAACCGGCGGACATCCACTGTCCAGGTTCACGCATTAAGAATGACCGCACGGGTAAGGTATCCTGTGGAGGCAAGGCCCCAGCTTGAGTCAGGCCCTTCAGAAGGGGTGCAGGTAAGTGATAAGACGAGAGAAAAAATGATTTTTTTAAAAATTCATTCATGGGATGTGGACGTCTCCAGCGAGACCAGCATTTAATGCCCTCAAGAAGGTGGTGGTGAGCCACCTTCTTGAGCACAACTGAGTGGCTTGCTAGGCCATTTTAGAGGGCAGTTAAGAGTCAACCACATTGCTGTGGGTCTGGAGTTGCATATAGGCCAGACTTGGATAAGGACAGCAGCTTTCCTTCCCTAAAATGCATTAGTGAACCTCGTGGATTTTTATGGTAGTTCCATGCTCACCATTAACTGATACTAGCTGTTTTTTTATTCCCCATTTAATTAATTATTTTAAATTTAAATTCCCCCACTGCCATGGTGGGCTTTGAGCTCATATCTCACAGATCATTAATCCAGACCTTACCTGGATTGAATATAGTACTAGTAACACAACCACTATGCTACCGTACTCAACACAGCAGCACCATGAAACGAGTTGAGGCTTTATTCTTCCCAGCCAAGGGACTTAGCCATTTCGCTCTCATTATGCCTGGGCCTATTACCTTGGCCCATTGCCAGAGTTTTCTTATATCGTTTGCACAAAACAGGTAATAGCGGGCGACCAACTGCTGACTAGTGAGGCTGCCTTCATACGTGTGAAGGACCCATTCCTTAAACAGGGAGGCTTCACCATCAGGAACTGACCGTGCTTTTTTTGTTGATGAAAGAATTCTGATTAGCTTTCACATTTTTTTCCCCCCCCAGCCTGTTTCCGATTTTTTGTTTTATGTTGCGCAGTTTTTTTTTGTGGTCTGAATGTTAAGTCCTGAGGACGTCATCGAGGGATCCGGTTTCCAGTAGTTACCCAGCGCAACAGTGCGAGGGAGCTGAGTTAGCACACGCGCAGCTGATGCAGCAGGGTCAGTGACGCACTCTGGGTTAATGCCCGTAATCTACTGATGTTAACGCAGCTCTCCCCTCTGCTGTTCAATCGAAAAAATGCTTGAGACGTGTTCTGAGAAACGATCGCAGTTCACCGCCTTAGGCCTCCAGAGCGATTTCGAGCCACATATTTGGCCCCAATCCATGGCCCTGGGTCACAATCTTAGTTGTGTCGCTACGGGGAGGTGCCAATTAGAGTCCAATCTTTCCCCGTGGAGAGAGGAAATATTAGAAGGTGCATTATTCCTATCGCACTATTGGGTGTCTCCAACTTGATGTACAGGCTTGGGTATGGTAGCATAGTGGTTATGTTACTGGACTAATGGTCTGGTGGAAAATGAGTTCAAATCCCCCCACGGCAACTGAGGAATTTAAATTCAGTTAATTAAATTTTTAAAAATCTGGAATAAAAAGCTTGTATCAGTGATGGTGACCATGCAACTACCAGATTGTTGTAACTCATCTGGTTCACTACTGTCCTTTAGGGAAGAAAATCTGCCGTCCTTATCTGGCCTGGCCTATATGTGACTCCAGACCCACACCAATGTGGTTGACTCTTAACTGCCCTCTGAAATGGCCGAGCAAGTCATCAGTTGTATAAGGCGGCTCACCACCACCTTCTCAAGGGCAATTAGGGATGGGCAATAAATGCTGGCCTTGCCAGCGACGCCCACATCCCATGAATGAATTTTTTTTTTAAATTATCGCCTTCCCTCCTCATGGTCATTGAAGGCCCAGGGAAACCAATGGTCAGGGGGAAACAAATAAAAATAAGAAAGGCTTGCATTTCTATAGCGTCTTTCATAACCACAAGGACGTCCCAAAGTGTTTTACAGCCAATTAAGTACTTTTGAAGTACAGTCATTGTTGCAATGTAGGAAATCCGGTAGTCAATTTGTGTATAGCAAGCTCCCACAAACAGCAATGTGATAATGACAAGATAATCTGTTTTTGTGATGTTGATTGAGGGATTAATATTGGCCGGGACACTGGGGATAACTGCCCTGCTCTCCTTCGAAATAGTGCCATGGGATCTTTTACGTCCACCTGAGAGAGCAGACGAGGCCTTGGTTTTAACGTCTCGTCTGAAAGACGGCACCTCCGACAGTGCAGCACTCCCTCAGTACTGCACTGGAGAGACAGCCTAGATTTTGGTGCTCAAGTCTCTGAAGTAGGACTTGAAATATTGGGATCCATCCCTTTGAAACAAGAAAAACAACAAAAATGGAAGATTAAAAGCCATAAGTATGTTAATCACCAATAGAGATGTATCCTGATCTACACCATTGTGAATTTCCAATCCCATTTCCTACATCAGCCACTCTCAAACCAGTTTAATGTTTAATTTTTTTAACACATGCTGGGGCTATGAGCGTCGCTAGTGAGGCCGGCATTTATTACCCATCGCCTAGTTGTCCTTGAGAAGGTGGTGGAGGGCCTTCTTCTTGAACCGCTGCAGTCCGTGTGGTGAAAGTACTCCCACAGTGCGCTGTTAGATATGGGCCTAGAAATTCAGTTGTTTGCGCCCGGCCGCTAGCGCCTTAGGAGGAGGAGATGTTGGGCGCTAGGCGGCTAGCGGCCGGGCGCAGCGCGATCTGCGCCTCTCCCCAACTTCAGTAAAGATTTAGCGGCGGCGCAAAACCTTTGCGCGCGCTCAGCTGCGCGCGCAGATCCTGACATCATTTCATCGTGCAACGCCCTTTGTTCGCCCCAAACCGGAAATTCAGTGGCGCCGCCCTATTGTGCGCCTGGCGCCCCTAGCGACTGGTAGAGGGGAATGGTTCTCAGTCGATGCGGGGTGCGGGGGGCGCAAATTAAAGGGCACTCCTCCTGCAGTAGAAAAGGCAGCCTTTTTGCAACACCCCTTCTTTGTGAGAGACGGATCTTTGCAGAGAGACAAAGGTAGAGAGCTTTCTGGTTTGGCTCAACACTCGCACAGGTACTTGTGGCTTCAGGCCACAGCTTTGCACTTGTCTTTAACTTCAGAGCCATAGCATTGATTGGAAACATATAATGGGGGCTGCAATGGGTGCAAACGTTGGCCTTCTCCATAGTCCTGGGCGTTGTACAGATGAAGCAGCAGTGGTCAGGCCTTGCTTCAGGGCTGCAGTGTGCAGGGCATGGCAGGCAAACAAATCCACCCTCCCCCTTTAAGAGCTCACTGGCGCCAGAGTGTCTGCCGTCAATCAGCAACTCGCCGCACCTGCGCTGCGCCCGCCCTCGGGGGTATCGCCCCGGGCCGCCGGCTTAGCGCCTAATGATAGTCGTGCATCGCCTGTTTTAGCGCAGCAGCAACCTCTTGGGGCGATGCGACTGAATATCGGCGAAGGTGGCGCGACCTTGCGCCGGGCGCAAACTTTAGCGGCCGCCCGACTGTAGCGCCCCAAACGTGGCTATACTGAATTTCTAGGCCATGGAGTTTTAGGACTTTGATCCATGATGGAATGGTAACATGTGTCCAAGTCAGGATGGTGTGTGACTTGGAGGGGAACTTGGAGGTGATGGTGGTTTCCATGCACCTGCTACCCATGTCCTTCTAGGTGACCGAGGTCACGGGTTTGGGATTATGAGTTGTTTTTTGTGCTGGAGCTGCACCCATTAGGAGATGGGTTCACGTTGTCTAAGATCATCTCACAACACCCTTATAGCCGCACCTCATAGATAGAATGTCCATTAAGGAAGCTGCATTGTCTTGAATTGATTGCAATCCTTTTTATTGTCTCTCTGCCTCTATTGACTCCATCTCACCATTCATTACATCTTGTATTCCCTGGAATTTAGAAGGTTAAGTGGTGATTTTATCCATGTTTTCAAGATATTATGGGTAGATAGAGAGAACCTAATTCCGTTGGTGTCGGTGGGAGGCACGAGCGGGAAGCTTAAAAAGGACTCAGAGACCCAGGTAAGGCCTCAGACCGCGGGTGTCGGCGGGAGGCGCGAGCGGGAAGCTTAAAAAGGATTCAGAGACCCAGGTAAGGCCTCAGACTGCGGGTGTCGGCGGGAGGCGCGAGCGGGAAGCTTGAAAAGGCTTCAGAGACCCAGGTAAGGCCTCAGACTGCGGGTGTCGGCGGGAGGCGCGAGCGGGAAGCTTAAAAAGGCTTCAGAGACCCAGGTAAGGTTTACCAATCTCCAGTCTCCGAAGTCAGAGGGAAGGAGAGAGGTAAAAAGTAATCCAAATGTGACGTCACCAGAAAGCGGGTAAGTGATTGGTTGGTAAGTATTTCTCTCTTTTTTAAGCTTAAACTCTGTGGTTTATAGTTTCTAAGGTGCGATATTCATCATCTAGAATCGGGGCAGAGGGTATTTAAAAATAATATTAATAAATTTAATTAATTACATAGAATGGGAGATCAGGTGATGTGTTGCTGCTGCAATATGTGGGAGCTGGTGGACACCATTGATGCTCACGGTGATCACATTTGCAGTAAGTGTTGGCTGCTCGAGGAATTCCGGCTCCGTGTTGAAGAGCTGGAGTCCGAGCTTCAAACACTGAGACACATCAGGGAGGGGGAGAGTTACCTGGACTCTGTGTATCAGGAGGTAGTCACACCAATTAGATTAATTAATTCAGATGTAGTCCGTGGCCAGGGTCAGGATGGTGTGACTAGAAGTGAGGCAGGTACGGGGATCCAGGAGGTAGTGTTGGAGGAGCCGCAGCCCTTGCTCTTGTCCAACAGGTTTGAGGCTCTTACTCCCTGTGAGGATGGGAACAGGGACTGCGGGGAGGATGAGCAACCTGGCCACAGCACCGTGGAGTGGGGGGCCATTCAAGTGGGGGGAGTTAAAAGAAATGTTGTAGTGGTAGGGGATAGTGTCGTTAGGGGGATAGATAGAGTTCTTTGCAGCCGAGAGCGAGAGTCCCGAAGGCTGTGTTGCCTGCCCGGTGCCAGGGTTAAGGACATCTCCTCTGGGCTGGAGAGAAACTTGGATTGGGAGGGGGAGGATCCAGTTGTCGTGGTCCATGTTGGTACCAACGACATAGATAGGACAAGGAAGGAGGTTCTGCTGAGGGAGTTTGAGCAGCTAGGGGCAAAATTATAAAGCAGAACCACAAGGGTAATAATCTCTGGATTACTACCTGAGCCACGTGCAAATTTGGCTAGGGTAAATAAAATTAGAGAGTTAAATGCGTGGCTCAAAGACTGGTGTGGGAGAAATGGGTTTTGCTTCCTGGGACACTGGCATCAGTACTGGGACGGGAGAGAGCTGTTCCGTTGGGATGGACTTCACTTGGCCAGTGCTGGGACTAGAATCCTGGCGAATCGAATAACTAGGGCTGTAGAGAGGGCTTTAAACTAATTAGTGGGGGGGAGGTTTTAAGAGAGCGAAAAATAAAAATGACAGCGGAGAAGGCAATAGAGCAAGGTAGCAGTAGGGGAATTAAAAACCAGAGCATGTCAGGAAGGGACAGAATGTATAATGATAAAGGTAAAGTAGTAAAAGGGGTAAAAGCAGGGATAGATTGTCAGAAAACATATTTGAAAGTTCTTTATCTGAATGCACGCAGCATTCGCAACAAAATTGACAAGTTGACGGTGCAAATAACTACACATGGGTATGATCTGGTGGCCATTACGGAAACATGGCTGCAAGATAATCATGAATGGGAACTAAACATACAAGGGTATTTGACAATTAGGAAGGACAGACAGGAAGGAAAGGGAGGTGGGGTTGCTATGTTAATCAAGGATGTAATCACTGCAATAGTCAGAAATGATATTGGGTCAAAGGATCAGGATAGTGAAACAGTTTGGGTGGAGATAAGGAATAATAAGGGGAAAAAGTCACTAGTGGGCGGAGTCTATAGGCCTCCTAACAGTTGCAACTCTGTTGGTCGGAGTATACATCAGGAAATAGTTGGGGCTTGTAATAAGGGAACAGCTATAATCATGGGGGATTTTAACTTACATATTGACTGGACTAATCAAAATGGGCATGGCAGCATTGAGGAAGAGTTCATAGAGTGTATTAGGGACGGGTTCCTTGAGCAGTATGTAACTGAACCAACCAGAGGGCAGGCAATCTTAGATCTGGTCCTGTGTAATGAGACAGGGTTAATAAAAAATGTCCTAGTAAAGGATCCCCTTGGAATGAGTGACCATAATATGGTTGAATTCCAAATTCAGTTGGAGGGTGAGAGAGTTGGATCTCAAACCAGCATACTAAGCTTAAATAAAGGAGACTATGAAGGTATGAGAGTAGAATTGACTAAAGTGGACTGGGAAAACAGATTAAAGTGTAAGACGGTACAAGAGCAGTGGTCTACATTCAAGGAGATATTTCACATCTTTCAAGATAAATATATTCCACTGAGGAAAAAGGGGAGTAAAAGAAAAGACAGCCATCCGTGGCTTAGTAAAGTAATAAAGGATAGTATTCGACTGAAAACAAGGGCATATAAATTCGCCAAATCTATTGGGAGGATAGAAGATTGGGAAGAATTTAAAAGCCAGCAAACAATAACTAAAAGATTAATTAAGGAAGGGAAGATAGATTATGAAAGTAAACTAGCAAAAAATATAAAAACCGATAGCAAGAGTTTCTACAGCTATATAAAACGAAAAAGGGTGGCTAAAGTGAACGTTGGTCCCTTAGAGGATGGGACTGGAAAACTAGTGGTGGGGAACATGGAGATGGCAAAGACGCTGAACAAATATTTTGTATCAGTCTTTACAGTAGAGGACACTAAAAATATCCCAACACTGGACAACAGGGGGCAATGGGCGGGGAGGAGCTAAACATGATTAAAATCACTAAGGAGATGGTACTCAGTAAAATAATGGGACTTAAGGCAGATAAATCCCCCGGACCTGATGGCCTACATCCTAGGGTCTTGAGAGAAGTGGCAGTAGGGATTGTGGGATGCATTGGTGATCATTTTCCAGAACTCCCTGGACTCAGGAAAGGTCCCGGCAGATTGGAAAACTGCTAATGTAACACCCTTATTTAAGAAGGGAAGTAGACAAAAAGCTGGAAACTATAGACCAATTAGCCTAACATCTGTGGTTGGCAAAATGTTGGAGTCCATTATTAAGGAAACAGTAACAGAGCATTTGGATAAACATAATTTAATAGGACAGAGTCAGCATGGTTTTACGAAGGGGAAGTCATGTTTGACAAATTTGCTCGAATTCTTTGAGGATGTAACATACAGGGTTGATAAAGGGGAACCAGTGGATGTAGTGTATTTGGACTTCCAAAAGGCATTTGACAAGGTTCCACACAAAAGATTACTGATCAAGATAAACAATCACGGGATTGGGGGTAATATACTGGCATGGGTGGAAGATTGGCTATCTAACAGAAAACAAAGAGTTGGGATAAATGGTTCATTCTCGGGCTGGCAATCAGTAACTAGTGGTGTTCTGCAGGGGTCAGTGCTGGGACCCCAACTCTTTACAATCTATATTAACGATTTGGAGGAAGGGACCGAGTGCAACATATCTAAGTTTGCCGACGATACAAAGATGGGAGGGAAAGCAATGAGTGAGGAGGACATAAAAAACCTGCAAAAGGACATAGACAGGCTAAGTGAGTGGGCAGGGATTTGGCAGATGCAATATAATGTTGGAAAGTGTGAGGTTATGCACTTTGGCAGAAAAAATCAAAGAGCAAGTTATTATCTAAATGGAGAGAAACTGCAAAGTGCTACAGTACAAAGGGATCTGGGGGTCCTGGTGCATGAAACACAAAAAGTTAGTATGCAGGTGCAGCAGGTGATCAGGAAGGCCAATGGAATCTTGGCTTTTATTGCAAGGGGGATGGAGTATAAAAGCAGGGAAGTCTTGCTGCAGTTATACAGGGTATTGGTGAGGCCACACCTGGAATACTGCATGCAGTTTTGGTTTCCATATTTAAGAAAAGATATACTTGCTCTCGAGGCAGTTCAGAGAAGGTTCACTCGGTTGATTCCAGAGATGAGGGGGTTGACGTATGAGGAAAGGTTGAGTAGGTTGGGACTCTACTCATTGGTGTTCAGAAGAATGAGAGGCGATCTTATCGAAACATATAAGATTGTGAGGGGGCTTGATCAGGTGGATGCGGTGAGGATGTTTCCACTGGTGGGTGAGATTAGAACTAGGGGGCATAATCTTAGAATAAGGGGCTGCCCTTTCAAAACTGAGATGAGGAGAAACTTCTTCACTCAGAGGGTAGTAAATCTATGGAATTTGCTACCCCAGAGAGCTGCGGAAGCTGCAACATTAAATACATTTAAAATGGAGATAGACATTTTCCTAGCAGATAAGGGAATTAGGGGTTACGGGGAGAGGGCAGGTAAGTGGACATGAGTCTAGATTCAGATCAGCCATGATCCTATTGAATGGCGGAGCAGGCCCGAGGGGCCGTATGGCCTACTCCTGCTCCTATTTCTTATGTTCTTATGTCCAGGACTAGGGGATATAGCCTAAAAATTGGAGCTAGGCCTTTCAGGAGTGATGTTAGGAAATACTTCTACACACAAAGGGTGGTAGGTTTGGAATTCTCTTCCACAAACAGCAGTTGATGCGAGGTCAATTGTTAATTTTAAATCAGAGATTGATAGCTTTCTGTTAACCAAAGGTATTAAGGGATATAGGCCAAAGGCGGGTAGATGGAGTTCGGTCGCAGATCAGCCATGTTCTCATTGAATGGCGGAGCAGGCTCGAGGGGCTGAATGGCCTCCTCCTGTTCCTATGTTGATTTATCTCTTCTTCTCCCTTGCTGCTTTTGACCTTGCCCATTACTCTTTGCGGCTCACCGGCTTAATGGAAATGAGGCCCAAGGCCCAATATCGGGGGGCACTGTGAAGGAATAAGCCATATTCAGATAAATACACCATTCTATGAAAGAATTCTGGCCTTATTTAAACATGACAAACTGGGCTTGAAAATCTAACAACCTAACAATGGAGAAGCTGTATTGTTAACAGCATTCAGGGTATTGGGATAAGATAAGTTGTTGACACTGAATCAATAACCTTATTGAAACAGGAGATTTGGAGGCTCCTGAAGTCTGAAGCTTTGGAAAGAACACAATGGTACACCCTGTTAAGGTGTTCTAAGTTACACTTCATAAACAGGCACATAAAATTAAGAAACATATGCCTTCGTAAAAATGACATCAAGTAAAAGAAACACCTGCCGTCAAACCGTTTTTGTGTTGAACTTGGAACACCTAGAGGGATATGATTCTGTGTTACAACCAGCTGAGGTGACTAAGAATTGCATAGATCACCCTAGTTGAGGTGTTTTAATTTACACTTCCTAAAAAGACACAAACAGAAGACCTTGGTAAAGATGACATCAAATAGATGCACCTGCTGTTACACCATTTTTTACGATGGGCTTGGGACATCTGGGGTAGAGACATAATTCTGCATTGCTACCAGCTGAAGTGACTGTAAGAATAGCAGGGGTCAGCAGAAAAATGCCTTGAGATAATTAGCTTACATCAGCAGAAAACTTCAAAGGAACTACCACTGAAAAAGGGTATAAATATTGAACTTTCAAATGGGAGGATAGATTCGCTGTAAAGGGGCAAAGCGATTCTCAGGCTTCAGAGGCAGCTCTGTAAGTCTACAACTCTTTGTACCTCGGGGATCAAGGTATTGTACTGTATTTGATTTTGGTGGATATCCTGGAATAAAGACTGAGAACTGTAAAACTGAAGTGAAGTTAAGATCTGATGATAAGAATTGTAAGCTTTCACTTTTTGGAACTGTGAATGTTGCGATTGAAACACCTACTGTAATTACATGTTGGTTCTTTAATAAATCTATATATTTTTAGAATTGTCTCACATAATACTTCTGTATCAAACTCACAAACTCAATCTCTATATGCTCTTTGGTGAGGAGTTGCAGAATTCTGGGGGAGTTTTCTGGACCCTCATAATATCTGGAACATTACAGTCTAGCTAAACTTATTAAAAGTGCTATCTGGAGGATGGTAACATCTTCAGGTTCCTTTCCTTTAGGGAGAGATGGTCCAGACCTTTAGACCCAATTAAGCGTCTTTAGGATTTGGCTACCTCAAACTTTAGTTGAAAGTGAACATCTGGGGAATATGCCTGATCTGGGATAGCACTGAAGGGGTGTGGTGATTATTCTTGTTTTATAAGAAGCATTGTAATTGATTGCCTGTTTTCCTGCCTTGGGATATATGCTGTAAACTTATTGGTTTGTTGATTCCATGTGACCTGTGGTGGCCATCTTAAATTCAGTTTTCTACAGTTTGGTTGAGACTGGGTGCTCAACATGTACTTGCTGGTTTTTTAAGGTTAATAAAGCCTAGCTTTTGAAAGGCAATCTACTCTTTATTTCAATTTATTAACCTTTTGCTATAATGGAACGATATCTTCGACCGGAACGATTTAATGCTGACCCTAATTCTGCAGGAGTGGATGATCAATGGAAACATTGGTAGCGTACATTTAAAAACTTTTTGGGTGTGTTGGATCAGCAATCTCTAAATAAGTTGGACATACTAATCAACTACATTGCTCCGGATGTGTATAAGTATATTTTGGACTGTGAAACTTATGAATTGGCTATTGCTACGTTGGAATTTTTTTTTGTTAAACCCAAAAATGAGGTATTTCCACGTCACCTTTTATCTGCCCGTAGGCAGCAGGCGGGAGAATCCTTGGATGCTTATTTACAAGCACTCCGGTGCCTTGGTGCTAACTGTAATTATAAGGCTGTGTCTGCAGAAGAACATAGGGAAGAGTCGGTACGGGATGCATTTATTAATGGATTACTGTCTAGGTCAATTCGTCAGCGGTTATTAGAAAATAAGATCTTGGATCTTAAGAGTGCTTTTGAGCAAGCCTCTACATTGGATTTGGCTCAGAGAAGTTCGGATTCTTATGCTCTTTTTGATCGGCCTGCGACCGTGGTTTCAGCAGTTCCGGATGAAAGGGAGTTACATGGATTTAATAGGAGTGGTTTACCAGATTCCGAAACAGTTTCTACTTCGGCAGCTGTTGCCTCTAGGATTCAGAAGTGTTATTTTTGCAGGAACGCCTGGCACCCCCGTCTGAAGTGCCCTGCCCCGGAGGCTGTGTGTAGTAAATGCGGCAAGGGAGGTCATTACGCACGTGTTTGCAAATCGGTTGCCTCCTCTGCGACCATTCAGCCTTTAGATAGGGCGTTTATTGCATCAGTTTCTGCCGCCTTTTCCCATGGCCTAAACAAAGCTATAGTTATGGCCCAAGTTAATGGGTTAGAAGTGAAGGCCCTTATAGATACGGGCAGTACTGAGAGCTTTATAAGTCTTCAGTTTGTGAGGGAGAAGCGTTTGAAAATTTCGCCTGTTTCCTATCAGGTGTGTATGGCTCAGACGACTCTCACCTCACAAGTAGCTGGTTGTTGCCTTGTGAAATTAATTCTCCTAGGTAATACGTATACTGATATATGCCTATCCATTCTGCCTAATCTCTGTGCGGACATTTTGATTGGTCATGATGTGCTTCAATTACATGAGTCCCTCAGTCTTTCTTTCGGAGGAACCAAGCCACCTTTGTCTATTTGTGGATTAACTTCTTCATTCACCCCTCCTGAGGCCAGGATGTGTTTTGATAATCTTAAAAAGGATATCCTTGGAGCAGTTGTGCATTCTATTGATGAGCAGGTTCCCTTTGTGATCGAGACGGACGCTTCCGATTTTGCAATTGGGGCTACCCTGAACCAAAATGGAAGACCTGTGGCCTTTTTCTCACGTACTCTGAGCAATAGTGAGCAGAGACATTCATCAATAGAGAACGAGGCGTACGCAATAGTAGAAGCACTGCGTAAATGGAGACATTATTTATCTGGGCGACATTTTACGTTAGTAACTGACCAAAAATCTGTGTCCTTCATGTTTGATGTCAAACATTTTGGAAAGATTAAGGATGATAAAATAATGAGGTGGAGGATCGAGTTGGCATGCTACCATTTCGATATAGTCTATCGTCTGGGGAAGGATAATGTTGCCGCTGATGCGCTGTCGAGGGCTTATTGTTCTGTGCTTCACGGAGATACGCTTATTAATCTTCATAATGCTTTGTGCCATCCTGGTGTTACGAGGATGATACATTTCGTACGCAGTAAGAATTTGCCCTTTTCAGTTGAAGACGTCAAGCGGATGACTTCGTCATGTTCTGTCTGCGCCCGGTGTAAACCAAATTTCTTTAAGCCTCAACGAGCTCATCTTATAAAGGCTACTTCTCCCTGTGAACGCCTGAGCGTTGATTTTAAGGGGCCTCTTCCTTCAACGACTCAGAATCGATATATATTTACTGTTGTGGATGAGTTTTCAAGGTTCCCTTTTGCTTTTCTTTGTGCAGATGTATCAGCTGCTACAGTTATTAAATGTCTGACTCAACTTTTTGTCATCTTTGGGATGCCTGCGTATACCCATTCGGATCAGGGAAGTTCTTTTATGTCTTCCCAGTTGAAGGAATACCTCCAGAGTTGGGGAATTTCTACTAGTAGAACTACCCCGTATAATCCCCAGGGTAATGGACAGTGCGAACGATACAATGGGGTGATCTGGAAGGCAGTTATGTTGGCTTTGACATCCCGGAACCTTAAGAATACACAGTGGGAAATGATACTGCCTGATGCCCTGCATTCCATTAGATCATTGCTTTCAACGGCTACTAATGTGACCCCCCATGAAAGGCTCTTCAACTATCCGCGGAGATCCACTACGGGATATTCGGTACCTTCATGGCTTACTATGCAGGGACCTGTGCTGCTCCGACGCCATGTTAGACTGTCAAAGTATGATCCTTTAGTGGAGGAGGTGGAGTTATTGGAGGCAAATTCCCAATATGCTCACATTCGATTCCAAGATGGGAAAGAAAGTACGGTTTCAGTTAAAGACTTAGCTCCTTGTGGTGGCCAGCCCTCTCCTGAGGACATTAACAATAGCCACAATTCAGATAATGTTGATGTCGTCACAGATACTACGAACATTTCCAATCCTATTGCAGACACTTACAATTCTCTTAGCCTGCCCCCGATGGATGTTCATGACCCTCCCAGTCTACCTTCTAATGGGACTTCCAATCCGGAAACCGTTGATAATCGGGATATTGATAGCCTCCCTGCAGAAGATATTTCTGTGTCTCCTGGTGTGGGAGGGCAAGGAACTCCACCAAGGCTAAGAAGGTCGACACGAACAAGATATCCGGTCGACCGATTAAAAATGGACTTTTAAAATAATTAATAATTTAATAGTAAAATTTTAAAATTGTTGAAGGCATTATACGTGTATTGCTCTAGTCATAAATAACTAATTGTAAACTGTAAAGGCTACCTAGGTTGAAGTATATTTTAAAAGGAGGGGTGAATGTGGTGATTATTCTTGTTTTATAAGAAGCATTGTAATTGGTTGCCTGTTTTCCTGCCATGAGATATATGCTGTAAACTTATTGGTTAGTTGATTCCATGTGACCTGTGGTGGCCATCTTAAATTCAGTTTTCTACAGTTTGGTTGAGACTGGGTGCTCAACATGTACTTGCTGGTTTTTTAAGGTTAATAAAGCCTAGCTTTTGAAAGGCAATCTACTCTTTATTTCAAGGGGCTAGGATTAGTAATTATCCCTTCAGCACCTCAGACCTCATCTTTCAGGTGAAGGGATTGAACCTTGCGCACCTGAATTCCTAGGCTTTCGAGTTTGGTTTGAACTTTGGAACTTAAATCTGCTGGGTTGCTAGTCCAGTGCCGTAACCACTAGGGTACCGTGCCCTTCTGGCATCACTTGTGCTGGACACTGGCAAGCGCTTGCCCAAACAGCGGTGGGCATCAGCAAATGAGACGGCAACAACAGAGCAATGTGATATATCACATTTTCCATCATTATCAACCACATAGCAACACTAGATACCAAAACAGCAACAAAAACAACTTGCATTTATGTAGCTTCTTTGATCTCACAAAGGCCTTCGACACTGTCAACCATGAGGGATTATGGAGTGTCCTCCTCAAATTCGGCTGCCCTCAAAAGTTTGTCACCATCCTCCGCCTGCTTCACGACGACATGCAAGCCGTAATCCTGACCAATGGTTCCCCCACAGACCCAATTCACATCGGAACTGGGGTCATACAAGGCTGTGTCATCGCACCAATGCTCTTCTCAATCTTCCTTGCTGCAATGCTCCATCACACCCGCAGTAAGCTCCCCACCGGAGTGGAGCTAATTTACAGAACAAACGGGAAACTGTTCAACCTCCGTCGCCTCCAGTCCAGATCCAAGGTCATCCCATCCTCTGTCGTCGAATTACAGTATGCAGACGACGCTTGCGTCTGCGCTCACTCGGAGGTCGAACTCCAAACCATCGTTAACACCTTCACCGAAGCATAGGAGAGCATGGGCCTTACACTAAACATCCGTAAGACAAAGGTCCTCTACCAACCTGCCCCCGCCACACAGTACTGCACCCCGATTATCAAAATCCACGACAAGGCCTTGGACAACGTGGACCACTTTCCATACCTTGGGAGCCTACTGTCAACAAGGGCAGATGTCGATGCCGAAGTCTAACACCGCCTTCAGTGTGCCAGTGCAGCTTTCGGTCACCTGAGGAAGAGAGTGTTTGAAGACCAGGACCTCAAACCCGGCACTAAGCTCATGGTCTACAGAGCAGCAGTGATACCTGCCCTGCTGTATGCCTCAGAGACATGGACCATGTACAGCAGGCATCTCAAAGCACTCGAGAGGTACCACCAACGCTGCCTCCGCAAGATCCTGCAAATCCATTGGCAGGATAGGCGCACCAACGTCAGTGTTCTTGCTCAGGACAACATCCCCAGCATCAAAGCTTTGACCACGCTCAATCAGCTCCGATGGACGGGTCACATTGTCCGCATGCCCGATACGAGACTCCCAAAACAAGCGCTCTTTTCGGAGCTCTGGCACGGCAAGAGAGTCCCAGGTGGGCAGAGGAAACGCTTCAAGGACACCCTCAAACCTCCTTAAAAAAGTGTAACATCCCCATCGACACCTGGGAATCCCTGGCCCAAGACCGCACAAAGTGGAGGAGAAGCATCCGGGAAAGCGCCGAACACCTTGCGTCTCTTCGCCGGGAGCAAGCGGAAGCCAAGCGCAGGCAGCGCAAGGAGTGCATGTCAACCCAAGCACCCCACCCAGCCGCCCCCTTCAACCATTGTCTGCCCCACCTGCGACAGAGACTATAGGTCCCGCATTGGACTCATCAGTCACCTGCAAACTCTTTTTTAATGTGGAAGCAAGTCATCCTCGGTTCCGAGGGACTGCCTAAGAAGAAGGAGGACTAGTAATTATCCCTTCAGCACCTCGGACCTCATCTTTCAGGTGAAGGGATTGAACCTTGCGCACCTGAATTTCTAGGCTTTCGAGTTTGGTTTGAACTTTGGAACTTAAATCTGCTGGGTTGCTAGTCCAGTGCCGTAACCACTTGGGTACCGTACCCTTCTGGCATCACTTGTGCTGGACACTGGCAAGCGCTTGCCCAAACAGCGATGGGCATCAGCAAATGAGGCGGCAACGACAGAGCAATGTGATATATCACATTTTCCGTCATTATCAACCACATAGCAACACTAGATACCAAAACAGCAACAAAAACAACTTGCATTTATGTAGCGCCTTTAACGCAGCAAAACGTCCCCACAGGTGACAGTGTGGACTGTGAAGTTCTGGAAGACTTGTAGTTTATGGAGGGTCGAAGCCGGGGGAGAGCAGCAAGGAGAACATTAGAAAAGTTTACAAGTAAGGTGAGAAATGAATGGTTTCGAAAGAAGAAAGCAAGGGACTGGCACCTTTACCATAGTAAAACATCCCAAGAGCCTAATCAGACAGAAATTGACACCGAGCTAAAGGAGGAGATATTAGGATGGATGACTGAAAGCTTGGTCAAAGAGGTAGGTTTTAGCGTCTTAAAGGAAGAGAGGTAGAGAGGCATAGAGGGAGGGAATTCCAGAGCTTCATAGAAACATAGAAGATCAGAGCAGGAGTAGCCCATTCGGCCCCTCGAGCCTGCTCCGCCATTCAATGAGATCATGGCTGATCATCCAAATTCAGTACCCGGTCCCTGCTTTCTCCCCATATCCCTTGATCCCTTTAGCCTTAAGAAATATATCCAACTCCTTCTTGAATATATTTACTGAATTGGCCTCAACTGCCCTCTGTGGTAGAGAATTCCACAGGTTCACCACTCTCTGGGTGAAGAAATTCTTCCTCATATCTGTCCTAAATGGCTTACCCCTTATCCTTAGACTGTGACCCCTGGTTCTGGACTCCCCGGCCATCGCGAACATCCTTCCTGCATCCAGTCTGTCCAGTCCTGTTAGAATTTTATAAGTTTCAATGAGATACCCTCTCATTCTTCTAAACTCCAGCGAGTATAAGCCCAATCGACCCAATCTCTCCTCATACGTCATTCCTGCCATCCCAGGTATCAGTCTGGTGAATCTTCGCTGCACTCCCTCCATGGCAAGAACATCCTTCCTCAGATAAGGTGACCAAAACTGCACACAATACTCAAGGTATGGTCTCACCAAGGCCCTGTACAACTGCAGCAGGACATCCTTGTTCTTGTACTCGAACCCTCTCGCTACGAAGGCCAACATACCATTTGCCTTCTTAACCGCCTGCTGCACCAGCATGCTTACCTTCAGCGACTGGTGCACAAGGACACCCAGGTCTCATTGCACTTCCCCTTCTCCCAATCTATTGCCATTCAGATAATAATCTGCCTTCCTGTTTTTGCCACCAAAGTGGATAACCTCACATTTATCCACATTATACTGCATCTGCCACGCTTCTGCCCAATCACCCAACCTTCGGGCCTCGATGGCTGAAGGCATGGCCGTCAGGCTACTGAGGAACAGAGTAACTCTGTAATATAAACCCATATACTACAGGCTACTGAGGAATTGAGTAACTCTGTAATATAAACCCATATACTAAAGGCTACTGAGGAATTGAGTAACTCTAATATAAACCCATATACTACAGGCTACTGAGGAATTCAGTAACTCTGTAATATAAACCCATATACTACAGGCTACTGAGGAATTCAGTAGCTTTGCAATACTTACTAGAAAGTACTGAACAGCTCAAACAACAACAACAACATTCACAGAGTCATAGGGCTGGATTTTGTCATTGAGGGCGGATCAGGTGGTCGGCGGCTCCTGCCCCCGCCTCCGATGTGAGGCGGGTTAATTTAGCGATTTTGCACTAATTGGGCACTTGATTTCCAGTGTGTGGGAAACCCTGGCCCAACGAATCTTCTGGTCCTGAATCTCGCCTCTGATGACATCATCTATGCAGCTGCATTTACGGCCTGCAAGCAGCCTTGGTTCATTTTCTGCCTTACAACTTTTTTTGCAGAGACTTCTGAGGGATTAGTGGTGCACAGGTGGCAAGCTCAAGGCCCAAGTGCGCACCCCGCTTTGATGAGGACTCCCTCCAAGCTCTGGTGGAGGGAGCAAGAGCTCATAAGGAAGTGCTGTTTCCTTCCTCTGGGAGGAAAAAGCCTCCCCAGCAGACCAAAGCTGTGTGGCTGCAAGTGGCACAGGAGGTCAGTGCCATCTCAATGTGCAGCAGAACCTGGCTGCTGTGCAGAAAGAGGTTTCATGACCTTCTCCGCACAGGAAAAGTGAGTATGAGATCACCATGACCCTCAATCTGCTCCCCATCGCCTCTCATTACCAGCACTCTGCATTGTCAACCTCCTCCTCCCCTTATATCACTGCACTCTTAACCATTCCCTCTCTCTCTATGTACACATTCACTTAACTATTCCACTATGCTGGCCTCGCACTCCCTATCACGGTTATGCTATGACAACAACTTACAACACACAGGGAGGGCCCTTGGTCTTGGGACCTCACTTCATCTTTGTGTCCTTCTAAGCATCCATGCTATGGATTCTCTGCACTCACTCCTTCATTCTCACTCAAACGCCACTTGTGTCCCTCATTGCAGGAAAAGAGAGCCCACAATAAGAGGGAAAGGGCGAAGACAGGAGGAGGGCCACCCTCAATAGCCCAGCTCACCAGTGCAGAGGAGGCGGCCCTCGAGATCGTGGGAGTCGAGGAGGATGCGCAAGTGGGGGATGGACAGATGGGTGCATCAGAGCAAGCTGGTGACAGAATAGTTTTGCATCTCTCTCATTGACTTTGCATGAGTGACTGATATTGCTTCTGATGCTCAAACAGATTGACTTATGATCATCTGCACAATTCCATGTGCATGCAACGTTTATCTCACATGTCTAACTCTTCCCTTTACTCCACCACAGGACCATCGACAGCCCCCCTCCCCACTGTCCAGGAGGAACAGCCTGAGCCACAAGACTCCTCAGAGGAAGCTGCAACCTCTGAGGGCGCAGTGTCACCAGAATTAAGTGCACCCAGCACCAGCGCAGACACTCACACCTCGGTGGGACCTTCGGGACATAGAGTAGTGTTGTCACCTGGTATATCACAGCTCACAAGTGAGCATCAGCAGATGGTGGAGACAGGGACAGCAGTGGAGAGTCCTCGTTGGAGGCCGCAGGGTGCTCCCAGCTCGGCTCAGCTGCATGTCGACCATGTGCCGCCGTGTCCATCCAGAAGGAGAGCGGTGCTGGAACTCCAGAAACAGGTGCAGGAGTCTCTGGCAGGTTTTGTCTCCAGGGTCACTTCAAGTGTGGAGCGGATGGAGTCCATCGCTAACATGAGCAGAGCCTTTGTGGAGGCATTGGCGCATGAACGCATCACCATGGAAAGGATGGCAACCTCCATGGAAAGGATGGCTACCGTAGAGGAGAGGATGGTTATGGCCATGAAGGAGCTAAATTGCCAGAGTGTTGAAAACATGGTCATTGTTCAGAATAGACTGTCATCTCTGGAGGAGCAATGGGCAGCTATTGAGCTGAGAAACCAGAGCTTCATGGAAGTCCTCTGGAGTAGGACTTCCAGTGCAGAAACGGGCCCTCATGGCCCCCCTGAAGTGCAGCAAGGTGCTGTCAAGCCACTTGCTAGCTCTGAAGTGGGGCTGACCCATGAGAGGGATGTTGATGGCAGACAACAAGGAAGTGGGGGCTCCTCTCCAAGCGCTCACATGACCATGCCACTGCAGAGCCCTCGGTCAGAGCCCCACCAGAGTTCTCACCCAACTGAGATTGGCATCTCAGCCCCTGCACAGACGTAAGAGGAGCAGACTGACTGTTGGCGAGCCCTCACAGGCTCGCAACCCCAGAGGACGCCTGCCAAAGGTGTCGAGTCAGGAGTAGCATGAAAGTGAGCAAGGGGTCTCCACATCTGCTGAAGCCACAGGGGAAGCACCACGTAGGAGCACACGTAAGAGGAAGATAAAGCACAAGTAGTCACAAGGGTAGTCACTTGGGTGTTCTGTTGTGTTTAATTGTGAAATGCCATCCGTGCATTTATGTTATAAAATTACTTGATGGCAAACTGTTGAAGTTGTGGGCTGTGTCATTTCGCAAATGGGACTTCCACATTGAGGGCTCAGGGCGACTTGGATTTGTCATGATGGTGGTCAGAGTGATAGGAAGCCGCAGGTTCTTGTCCATTGTCGATGGTGTGGTAAGAAGGTGTGAGCTAAATGTGTTTGATTGGGCAGCCTAAGCAAATCTGGCCAAGAATAGTGCATGCCTTGCATCCCGGGCAGCAATGTTCTCGCGTGCTGCTGCCGCTGGTTGATGCGCCTCCGCAAGCTCTTCGTTCTTGCTCTCCTCCTCCTCATCCTCATCTGAGGAGGCTATGCGATGAGCCACTTGTACCCCAGGCAGCTGCAAGTCACGATACTGTGCCATGTTGTGAAGTGCACAGCAGACCACGGGATTCTGGAGACCCTGGCTGCTGAGTACTGCAGGGCTCCACCTGATCTATCCAGGCATCTGAATCGCATCTTCAGCAAGCCGATGGTTTGCTCGATAATGGATCTGGTGGAAATGTGGCTGGAGTTGTAGCGCGCCTCAGCTTCGTTGTTTGGCCTCCTCAGTGGCGTCATTAGCCATGTCTTCAGGGGATAGTCCTTGTCTCCAAGTAGCCATCTGCAAAGTTGGTCTGGTGGACTGAAGAGCGGAGGCACACTAGACTGCCGCAGGTGAAGGAGTCATGGCAACTGCCAGGGTATTTGGTGCAAACATGAAATATTTCCTTCTTGTGGTCACACACCAGCTGAACGTTGAGGGAGTGGAAGCCCTTGCGGTTGACAAAAATACCTAGATTGTGATAGGGTGCTTTAAGGGCCACATGAGCACTGGAGAGGTACCACCAACGCTGCCTCCGCAAGATCCTGCAAATCCATTGGCAGGATAAGTGCACCAACGTCAGTGTTCTTGCTCAGGCCAACATCCCCAGCATCGAAGCTTTGACCACGCTCGATCAGCTCCGATGGACGGGTCACATTGCCCGCATGCCCGATACGAGACGCCCAAAACAAGTGCTCCACTCGGAGCTCTGGCACGGCAAGAGAGCCCCAGGTGGGCAGAGGAAACACTTCAAGGACACCCTCAAAGCCTCCTTGAAAAAGTGTAACATCCCCACCAACACCTGGGAATCCCTGGCCCAAGACTGCACAAAGTGGAGGAGAAGCATCCGGGAAGGCACCGAACACCTCGAGTCTCTTCGCTGGGAGCAAGCAGAAGCCAAGCGCAGGCAGCGCAAGGAGCGCACGTCAACCCAAGCACACCACCCACCCGCCCCTTCAACCACCGTCTGCCCCACCTGTGACAGAGGCTGTAGGTCCCGCATTGGACTCATCAGTCACCTGAGAACTCATTTTTAATGTGGAAGCAAGTCATCCTCGGTTCCGAGGGACTGCCTAAGAGATAAGAGAAATGTGTGCAGTCTACGATGCCCGGCACCCTTGGAAAGCCTGCCAGATTAGCAAATCCAACCGCACGCGCGGTTACACTTGCTTAATCTTGGAGAAGTTGATGTAATTGTGCGCGTTGGCAAAGAGGGCATTGGTTACCTGCATGATGCAAGTGTGTGCGGCTGCCTGGGAGATGCCGCTGATGTCTGCTGTTGATCCCTGGAATGAGCCTGAAGCAAAAAAGTTGAGTGCGGTGTGACTTTGACGGTCACTGGTAAGGGGTGTCCAGCTGCTCCTCTGGGCTCCAGGTCTTGCTGCAGCATTGCGCAGATGTCATCCACTACCTCTCGCGAAAGTCTGAGCCTCCTTTGGCACTGCTGCTCAGTCATGTTGAGGAAGCTCATCCTCTGTCTGTAAACCCTGTTTTGGGGGTATCTCCTGCGATGACATCCTTCCCTGCGCTGGCGCCTTCTGGCCTGTGCAGCTTCAGGTGGGTGAGCAGCAGGTTGGCGCTTCTGTTGTTGCTCCTGCAGTTGGTGCTACTGTTGTGCCTGGTTCTGCTGCTGCCGCGGCTGGTCTTCATTCGAATCTGAGGTCCAGGAGGAAAGGAAATAAATGATTCCCATGCTGCAGGAAGCACTTAGTCAAGGTGGGGAGAGGGGTTTCCCAGGAGGTCACAGTGGAGGTGGATCTCAGCTTCAAAACTTGCAAAATCAGTAGACATGCAAAAAGTTCTCCAAGACCTGAGGAAAGAAAGTTCTGCCACCTGCAAATGATCATTGTGCAAAACGTCATTTTGATGGTGGAGCTGCAGCTGTTAGTAAGCCATCCACTTGTGAACCCGACAGGATTAACTGGCGTGTTCCAGGGGAGACGTGCAGCATGCGGGAAATGTGGTAAACTCTGAAAGGCCTCTCAAAATGGCATTATAGAGGCACTTAAGTGGTTGTTAAGTGCCTTAAGGACCTATCCAGCCTCTTGGAGGCGGGACCATTACGGGGTCTGAAAGCCTGCATTTGGGAAAGTTGCTCAGAGGCGGGTTGGAGGCCGACGCCATTTTTGGCAACTTTCCCACCTGACCCGCCTTCAAACCGCCTCCTCGGGCCTGGCAAAATCCAGCCCATTGAGTCATAACGGCGCCCATCGAGTCCGTGCCGGCTCTCTGTAGAGCAATCCTGTCAGTCGCATTCCCCCCACTCTATCTCTGTAGCCCTGCAAGTTTATTTCCCTCACGTGCCTATCCAGTCTTCCCTTGAAAACATTGAGTGTCTCCGCTTCCACCACTTCTGTCGGCAGCGAGTTCCAAGTCCTCACCACTCGCTGCGTAAAAAAGTTTTTCCTCACATCCCCCCTGTATCTCTTGCCCAAAACCTTAAATCTGTGTCATATAGCATCTTTAATGCTGTAAAGTGTCACAAGGTGCTTCACAGAGCCACATAAAGAAATGTTAGGATGGCTGGCCAAAAGCTTGGCCAAAGAGGTAGATTTTAAGGAGGGTCAGAAGGGAGGAGAGAGAGGTGGCGATGCAGAGAGGTTTAGGGCATAACGCCAGTATGTGATTAGCATCCCGCATTGTGGGGAGGTATGATTAATTAAAAAAATTAAAGTGCCCACCCCAGAGAATGTAACCGATTGCTGGGCGATTGATCTACCAAAACTTTGTGCCCGATCTAGCAGAGCCCAGATGCTTTTCCCTGGCTTGATAAATGATGGCCCCTTTAAGCTTCTGCAGATGACAGAATCCTCCTGGGTGCAATAGGAAAACCCAGTCGGAACCTACCAGAGATATGTGAATTAACGTGACCCTGGTAAATTTGCGAGTGTCAGTGCCAGCGACTGTCAGGCGAGTGGACTTTCTGACCCACCACACTTACCGTGGTAACTCCATTAAATAGGAACAATAGGAAAGTCTAGACCAGGACAGCTCAGATTTGCTCAGTACAATTTCTCCACAGAATTGTGCTCTCAGCTGTGGTCACATTGCTGTTTCTTTGCCTTTGGAAGTACTTAAAAAGGCATCATCGTGAAAAAGTTTTCATCTAGCCTATTTTCAGTTGTTTACATGTACACAACAGGATAAAATAAAACGTCAAAACACATTATGATAAAAAAATGATTTGTGCATTTCTGGCTTCGCTTCCCTTCAAAACAGAAAAAAAAAGTTTGGCACATGTTTTTAAAAGCAAGAAAGTGTTCTTCTATTATTAAGACCTGTAATAGCTCCATTAGATTCTGGGAGACCTGGAACAGCCCCGGCTGATTCTAGACAACCTGGAACAGCCCCATTTGATTCTAGACAACCCGGAACAGCCCCATCTGATTCTAGACAACCTGGAACAGCCCCACCTGATTCTGGACAACCTGTAACAGCCCCGTCTGATTCTAGACAACCTGGAACAGCCATGTCTGATTCTGGACAACCTGGAACAGCCCCATCTGATTCTGGACAACCTGTAACAGCCCCGTCTGATTCTGGACAACCTGGAACAGCCCCGGCTGATTCTAGACAAACTGGAACAGCCCCATTTGATTTTAGACAACCTGGAACAGACCCATCTGATTCTGGACAACCTGGAACAGACCCATCTGATTCTGGACAACCTGGAACAGCCCCGTCTGATTCTGGACAACCTGGAACAGCCCCATCTGATTCTGGACAACCTGTAACAGCCCCATCTGATTCTAGACAACCCGTAACAGCTCTGTCTGATTCTAGACAACCTGTAACAGCCCCGTCTGATTCTGGACAACCTGGAACAGCCCTGTCTGATTCTGGACAACCTCTAACAGTCCCGTCTGATTCTGGACAACCTGTAACAGCCCCATCTGATTCTGGACAACCTGTAACAGCCCCGTCTGATTCTGGACAACCTGGAACAGCCCAGCATCTATTGCCCATTTTCACCTAATGTTGTCAAACTAACATGGCCTCCACTGTAAATCTCAGGTTAAAATACTCAGTGTTACTTTGACGCATTCTAACGAGTTTGAGCAGGTGACACCTGTTATGCCGTCTTCTAAGCCAACTCCTTTTCTAGGATTTCAGATCGGTAGAAGTCCTTGCCTCTCCCAGTTTTCCTTTCCTTCTGCACACTTTGGACTTTCAAAACCCAATCTTTACATCACCAAATCACTAATGCTCTTCCCTCCTACTCTTTCCAACTCATGTGGTGTCTAGCCCTAAGGTCCTTCACCTAGTTTCCTCCGTTTTTAAAAATTAAGACCCAAATGGAAATGTCATATTTCCTATTAGTTTTACAAGTCACGAAGTACCATTCACATCTCCACCATAATTGTACATCAGGCGCACATAGACTAGCTCATTGTAGCAGTGAGTGTTTTTTAAAAATACACTTCACTAAACATTTTCCCCCTGTTCCGAACACTGATTTATTGATTCAGTCACTGTTTACACAGCAGAGCAGTGCTGGCCTCTTTGCATTGCCTCATGTGTCATCTTTGTGTGTCCAACTGCAACAACATTCTGTAGAAAGAGCTTAAACTCCACGCCAGATATTTCAAGTATTTCTTCTGTCGTTCTCTTGCCTCTGGACAACCTTGCGTTCCCTTTGATTTGTCAACATTGTCCTGCTCACTCATGTCCCTGCCAGCTCGCCCGTACACCGGCGTTACCATCAGCAAAACACGCTGTCTGTCACTGCATGTCACTGTGCTAACTTTGCCAGCCTTGTGGCCCGAGCACTGCAAGCAGTGACAGCGGTGTCACAAAATTTAGCTGCTTGTGGAACACCAGGCTGAAACTTTTGAAAGCTGGCGTCTCACCTCAAAAGGCAGAAATGAACAATCACGATCTTGGCAGTCACTGAACCATCATGTTGAATAAACGTAAGAATTTTCTCGGCACAGACCTGAAAACAGTTGGTTCCATCAGAATGAAGCCTAATTGATGGGATTTCAGTAAGCTTCACAACACAGAAACTTTCAGCGACCGTCCTAACATGGATGTTGTAAAATAACATTTGGTGAACTTGCAATTAAATTTGACAACAACAACTTGCATTTATAATGGCGCCTTGAAAATAGTAAAACGTCCCAAGGTGCTTCATTGACGCCAAGCCAAAGAAGGAGACATTAGGACAGGTGACCAAAAGCTTGGTCAAAGAGGTAGGTTTTAAGGAGGCTCTTAAAGGAGGAGAGAGAGGTAGAGAGGCGGAAAGGTTTAGGGAGGGAATTTCAGAGCTTGGGGGCCTAGATGGCTGAAAGCACAGCCGCCAATGGTGGAGCGATGAAAATCGGGGATACGCAAGAGGCCAGAGTTGGAGGAGCGCAGAGATCTTAAATGACTAATAAGTATCTCTCATCTAATTATCATTCAAGAAAATTTAAGTAATTAAGGCTATGGGTCTGAATAGGAATGACTTTGGAAATGGGCAAGTCCTACTGTCAGTTGATCCGATTGGATTTATCGTTCATCAGTATAACATTTTGTCTGATTGGAGTATTAGCCTCATGCCTGTGAAAAAGTCACGCTGTGTCCTGGCTAATTTCAGGGAAAACATGTTATCCGGTAGGTGATGCGTCTCTCAGCTCTAATCTCCAAACTCCAATCTCTCGCTCATCTTCAAAAACATTCTCATCTCTCTCTATATATAATTAATATTGTTTTTCCAGTGTTCCACTCTAAGAACGCAAGAACATAAAAAGTAGGAGCAGGAATAGGCCATTTAGTCCTTCGAGCCCGCTCTGCCATTCAATAAGATCATGACTGATCTTCTACCTCAACTCCACCTTCCCACCCTATCCCCATATCCCTTGATTCCCTTAATATCCAAAACTCTAGCGGTCTAAACATTCCTCAATTGTTCCTTTTAAACAGCAAATATTCCATCCCACAAACTGATCTTCCTCCCTTCTTCCTCGCAATGTTTAAATCAAGACTGATTACGATTGCCTCTGATTCTTAGTCCTTGGAGTAGAAATTCATCTTGGGCAGTATGGGATCGGCAGCCCGTTATACGCCCCACCCACATACCAGGTGAGGCATATAGCGGGCAGACAATCCGACGGCGCAGATAGATTTTTGGGCACTAAGGGAATCAAGGGATATGGGGATAGGGCAGGAAAGTGGAGTTGAGGTAAAAGATCAGCCATGATCTTATTGAAAGGCAGAGCAGGTTGGAGGGGTCGTATGGCCTACTCCTGCTCCTAATTTTATGTTTCTTATGTTCTTATGTTTTGCCTGCGACAAATATTTTACCCCATTCTTTCTCAGGATCTCAAAACCTCTGGAGCCCCTGGAACCTCCATCAGTTCTCTCTATCTCCTGTGATCGATGGGCTTTTAAAACCCAAGCTTGGCGTTACCAAACCACTACTTCCAAGATTTGATTGCTCTGCTCTTCTGCTCGTTTTGACCTTGGTGGACAGTGGTGTTACCTACTCATTAAAATGAAATAGTAATAATTATTAATTGAAATGGTTGTCTTTCATCCAGTTGTCCAGCACGAGGGCATCTTTTTATTAGGGTCCTCCAGTCCTATAACCCTCCGAGATCTCTGCGCTCCTCCAATTCTGGACTCTTGCGCATCCCTGATTTTCATCGCTCCACTATTGACGGACATGCCTTCAGCTGTCTAAGCCTTAAGTTCTAGAATTCCCACCCTAAATCTCTCCGCCTCTCCACCTCTCTCTCCTTCTTTAAGATGCTCCTTAAAACCTACCTCTTTGACCAAGCCTATCCTAATGTCTCCTTACAGGAAACTCTCGATTTACTGGCACCTAAATAACCGGAAATCTCTGTTAACCGGCAAAATTCAGGAGTAGGTTCAGGTAAGTTTTACTTCATATTAGTGGCCATTCCTGGATCTGTGGCCGTGTAACCGGGGTTCCTGCACCTGTTGCTATGCAACAGGGATGCCTGGATCTGTGGCCGTGTACGGGGCTCTGCTACCTTTTACTATACCTCTCTGTAATCCGGACTTTTTGATAAACCGGCACCACACCAGTCCCGTCGGTGCCGGATAAAAAATAGTTTCCTGTATTTGGCTCGGTGTCAAATTTTGTTTGATAACCACTCCTGTGAAGCGCCTTGGGATGTTTTACTGCATTAAAGGTGCCATATAAATACAAGTTGTTGTTGTTGTTCAAGTATCAGGAGGTGGGGTTTGTTTTGGGATGCAGGCTGAATGGCCAAATTGCGTTCTCTGAGTTTCCTGATGTTCCAAATGCTAGCCTTTCAGTGTCTGCGGGGTATTCAATGTGGGTGGAACATCTCCACTGTGCCTTATCCTCTCTTCACCTGACATTCACACTCGCACTCTTTCCAACAGCAGGGTCACTGGATAATGATCTGGAGTGGGAACCCTGGAAGATTTTTTCCCCCTCCTCCCTTCCCCCCCCCCCACGGGGGCTCTGAGGCCAATTACACAGCGCACATAAAGGTGTGAATAGTCACATATTAACCGGTGGGAAAGCACTGTCATTTTTTTTTAATAGGTCGCATTGCATAACAATCGTGCCTTCACTCTCCCATGTGGGAGATTCATATTCCGCTGATGAGACTAACCCAGTGTAGTCCACTCGCAACCTTGCTGCCCTCAGTTATGCAGTCAGCCTCGTTCAGCTAAATAAAAAAAACTGAGGCAAGTGCTTCAAACGTGTTTGGTTTGTGCTTGGCATAAGTTGTGGAGCTGCCTTTAACTGTTTGAGTGCTGCAAGACAACATAAGAATTCTCAATAACCAGCACTCCCTTTCTCCCGTAGAACTGATTTTCATGGTAAATGTCATTGCCGGAATGCCCTACAGAACCAGGGGTCGCAGTCTCAGGATAAGGGGTCGGCCACTTCGCGCTGAGGTGAGGAGAAATTTCTTCACTCAGAGGGTTGTGAATCTTTGGAATTTTCTACCCCAGAGGCCTGTACATGTTCAGTCATTGGCCCAGAAATTCAGGTCGGAGGCTTTCCGCGGGCGCAAGCCCCCGACCTGCACTTATCTAGCGCGCCTGCCGTTGTGCTGTGGGCCCGCGTGGAATTCCGATCCTGGGCCTGCTCCAGCTGCCGATGTGCAGTGCTCACGTATCCCAGGGGCGCAACTAGTTCGCAGCGTCCCTGGGATCACGTGGGCCTTGGGGAGCCAATCGGAGCAGGGAATCTTCATTCATAGATTTGACAGGAAGACCTGTCAAATCTATGAATAGAGATCGGCCCCAAAACCTAAGTAAAACTACAAATACATTTTTTTTTTAATCACATTTTTTAAATAACTATAAATTACATAAGTTAACTATTTTAAACAAAAATTTAAATTTTTGAAAAAATTAATTAAAGTTTTTAACAGGGCTAAAAATAAACTTACCTTTCTTTGAAGTATTTTAAAATGATAAACCTGTAGAAAAAATGTTTTAATTTTACTTACTTCACCTCTTACCTTGTTAAAAGCAGCTGCTAGGGACTTACCCGCACTGAAAAACCTGTGAAAAAAGCGAAAGTTCGATGCGTACGCGCTGCCTCTCCGGCGCACGTGGTTGACCTTCGAACCCCTTCCTTCAAGAGAACGGAAGTTCCGGTTTCCAGCGCACGCGCAGTGCATGCGCGAAACCGGCACTTCCGTTGGCCCTACGGGTGAGTACACAGCGAGTACCCACCCGTGGGGACCCGAATTTCTGGGCCATTGAGTATATTCAAGGCTGAGATAAATAGATTTTTGGACACTGAGGGAATCAAGTGATATGGGAATCGGGCGGGAAAGTGGAGTTGAGGTAGAAAATCAGCCATGGTCTTATTGAATGGCGGAGCAGGCTCAAGGAGCCGTGTGGTCTACTCCTGCTCCTATTTCTTATGGTCGTTTATACAGTGGGACCTACAATGTGTACAGAATGAAGGAATTTTTCACACTGTTTCTGAATGAACTAAACTTGTTTAACCAAAAGTTAGTTTCTTGCTGGAATGCTCCTGCAGTCTCCTGTGAGGAGATGCCAATTACTGGGCTGATGCTAAGCCACTGGGGGTACTCGCGTGGATTTTGGTTTTGAAATCCTGGCTGTATATCAGCTGTGATCTGCCGTTCAGTCCAGTTTGTTAGCTGCGCCTAGTCTACCCCTTTAGGAGATAAAAAAGAAAATACTTAAAAGAGATAAGCATAAAGGTTTTTCTGACCTGGAAGAGGAACCAGGGATTTACAAGCAGCTGCCAATCTACAGGGAAGCAATTAACCACTAACTGACCTCTGGACATGGCTAAGGCCTTGACTTGACCTCAGGGTGTGCCTTTTTCAGTAATTCGACCTTGCAACCTTCAAGGGACAGGACCTTTGCAGCAGAATAATACATTACGCGTTACCTGGTACGAGGCTCCTATCTTCATCAAGCATCCACCTTACCATGAACAAAGGCCACCAGGTGGGGAATCGACCCATCTAAAATAACAACAGCAAAGGGGCTGGAAATTTACAGAAGTTCCACAAGCAGCGGAAAGGAGCAGAGGTAGATCAGCGTTTCAGAGATGGATACCCTACATCTTCACTCCAAATATTAACCCATCTTGTGTTCAGATGCCGGGAGACTTGCTGTGTATCTCCAGCATTTTCCAGCTCTGTTTTCTCACCCAGCCACTAACAGACCGGCACTGTCACCATGAATTTCTCCATTTGAATTTCTACAAACTGAAATGGAAAAGATGCTCGACGCGCACAGTAACTTGGACAGGTTTCTAATTGCGCTTTCTTTCTTTGGGCACCGAACATAGAATCGGAATCAGGATTAGCACCAGAGGTCCCCCCATTAGAGCGGAATTTCCCCAATCTTCAACTGAGATCCAGATTCCGAGCGTGTGGATCGACTTGCGTTCACTGCCAGAGCTGTCACCACAGGTAATCTGTCTTTCAGATGAAACGTTAAACCGAGGACCCGTCTGCCCTCTCAGGTGGATGTAAAAGATCCCATGGCCACTATTCAAAGAAGAGCAGGGGAGTTCTCCCTGGTTTCCTTATTAATATTTATCCCTCAACCATCATCACTAAAAACAGATTATCTGGTCATTATCACATTGCTGTTTGTGGGAGCTTGTTGTGTGCAAATTGGCTGCCGCGTTTCCTACATTACAACAGTGACTACACTTCAAAAGTACTTCATTGGCTGTAAAGCGCTTTGGGACGACCTGAGGTGGTTGTGAAAGGCGCTATATGAATGCAAGTTCTTCTCTCTTTCTAATGCTGAGTCGGCAGTACTGTAAGTGGGATTTGATGGTCCACTCAGCCGGATATTACTCATTGAGCCCGGTTATTCTCTCTGGCTGGGTGCACCAATGCAGTTTAACTTTTCCTTTTTGTGAAACATTGGCGCTAGCAAAAAGAGAAAATGAAACAACAGTTCAGCCATCCTTTTGTCAGGATCAGGATCACACGCCAAACCAGCAGATCCCACCCCCCCACCCCGATCCACGCACAAGCACAAAAACTACTTTATTCAAAAGTCCTATTTGCTGATGTTATGTGCGAAAATTAAATAGAGGAAAAAAAAATGACGGGTGGAAAAGCCCGGGTACTCTGCAGGAGGAGAGCAGATGTCACAGTTTCTGAAAGATGCATGCTTTTTTTCGTCATGAAATTCCATATACCTGTACTCAGTTTAATGCTCGTCGTCAAAAGCAAAAGGAAAAATATCTGTCATATTGGGCAGAAACAACAAAAACCCAAAGCAAACTCAATTGCTACTTGGCCCTAAACAGACAATACAACATGGCTGATTACCTGACCATGGTAAAGGATAGCAAACTGAGAAAAACCTTGACAATGTACAGACTTAGTGAACATAACCTGGCGATCGAAAAAGGCAGACACAGGCAGACCCGGCTACCAAGAGAGGACAGGATATGCTCTCACTGCAGTCAGGGAGTGATGGAGACAGAGATGCACTTCCTCACAGCTTGTAGAAAATATCAGGGCATAAGGGAGAATTTCTATCCAAAATTCACAAAAATATGCCCGGAATTCAGAAATTTGAATGACGACCAAAAACTCCCATACCTACGAGGGGAAGAGAGAAATTGCATAACACTAGCGGCACACTATGTTACAGCTTGCCATAAACAGAGGGACAACCAGTAAATATAAGAAAAGAGTATATATAAATTATATGAAAGTATATATTTATACACTCAGGGATATATCTGTTTATACACTGTATGGATAGATCTGTATTTTTGTGAACAAACATGAACGTTTTCCGATGCTTTGGCAACATAAGATGTAACTTGTCATGCCAATAAAGCGATTTGAATTTAATTGAATTGAATACTGTCAATGATTCCCTCCCTTCAGACTTTGGTCTCTTACCTTCTGAAACTGTCAACATCCCATCTCCATTACAACACTGAATACAATTCAAAAAGTACTTAATTGGCTGCAAAGCGCTTTGGGAAGTCCTGAGGTGGTTGTGAAAGGCAATCTCCACAAAAAAATCTCCCGTGTCCCTCTGTCCTCTCCAATTATTGCCCAATCTCCAACCTCTGCAATCATGAATACAGAATGGAACTTGTATTATTATTGTATTGGAAAAATGAGGAACAACGTTACGCGATTTTATTTTCAAAATAATTCTGCTTGATTGGACCATATTGGCTTCAGTCATCCTAAAAACACTGTTGGGGTTGCTGTGGGGATAAGTTGATTCCGCATCTCTCCACCCCCCCCCCAACTCCAGCAACACCATTTGTAAATGAAGTAGAATGTTGCCTCTTCTCTGATTCCCCACATTAATCCTATAGAGAGAAGTATTCTATATCTCCTCATGAAGACAGGGGGTGAAACAGCTGCCTAATAGGTGTTGTTGCTGCTCAGCTCTGTACCCACCCCTCACTCTTCAAAACACCTTAGCCCACCCACAGGATTGAAACTTTGTCAAACTTACTGATGACGTTCTCTGTAACAACGATTGCAGCGCACTACTTGTCCTCCTTGACCTTTCTGCAGCCCAGTCTCTCCGCTGTCCCTCCTCATTCTATCTAAGCCCCTTCTGTTTTTTGCCCAGCCTTTCAGTCAGCATCTCCAATTTCTCCTTCCTCCATTTCTCAGCCTCTGGTTATTTTCTCGCCTCTGTGAGGTGCTTCGAGATGTTTCATTCTGTTAAAGGACCTCGCGGAATGTAGGTTGTTCTTGTGCGTGATCTTTACTTGTTCACTTTCTCCGATGCCAATCAGAACCAACTTTAGAATGATGTTACATCCATTAAAAATGGGCCTGCACTGCTTGGAGCTCAGTGCTTTGCTGCATTTCATAACAGCCTTGCAGTTGATTGTTGTCCCAGACACAGAAAATACTGCATGTGACTGTCTCCTATAGCATAGACAGCAAGGCTGTTATCTGAAGGCAGTATAAGGGCTAATTACAATAATCAACTTATTTGACAAGCAAGCTCATATATTGCATTTATCTAAAGTTTTACACAGTATTTCTGACTTCCATTGTTGCTATTGTAGGAATGTCTAGTTCCTATCCAAAGACTGAGGTCCACTCAGGCGATTAACAAAACGAAGTTTAATGGAAGCTAACAGGTTTAAACAAGTAACTACAGGAGAACATCGAGTGTAGGTCTGCTCAGTTCGGAGGCTCCACGAGGACTGCTAGGGCGGACCCGTGGCTGATGCCATGACGTCATCACGTTCTTCCCGCCAGTGGGGGATCACGTGATGAACGGCGTGACGTCATCGCGTTTACCCGCGCTGTTAAAGTAATCACGCTCTGTACAAGTAAACAGTATAAATAAAGATACAGACTCAGGCTGTAGCTAACATGTTGTTAAAGGGAATTATATACAAACGATCTGAGTCCTTTAGTGGCTCCGCCACACTATCATTGTTTATCTCTGTTATATTATTTGGAATCTGAACTCCACAGTGGTTTAGTGGGCAAATGTGGCATGGTATAGTATTCAGAAAGTTCACAAGTATGATCCCTTGTCTGTACTGAGTTTGATGATTACAGTTAAGACAGCAGTTGGGGACTGAAATTGGAAGGGGAAAAATAGATCAGGCTTTTCACCTCTGCTCACTGTCCAATTATCCCTGCTGAAAAGTGCACGTGTATGGCCATCAGCGCTGGGAATATTTCTAACTTTGGCGGAGGACTGCTGGAAAACCTTGTTCATTTGTCTATCCAGGGTTTCCGCCAGTCTTCAGCCAAAGTCCCGTCGCTCGATCAGGAAAATCTCCGAGGAAATTCCTAATGTACCTGAGGACAGGATCAGGGTCCACTTTGATTCCTCTCATGGTCAAATGCCCCGTTGACACACTGCCTAGGTTTACACATGAAGAATGGCCACTTGGGAGAGCTAGCAAAGGGCTCTGCTCCACCCTCTCCAAGGAGAAAATTAGAATAAATTTAAAAATTGAACATTTTGATTTAAATGACCACATTCGGAAGGGTTTTTTTGTGCTCAACAGGGTGAGGATTTTAGTGGTAGGGAATGATACTCTTCCCAACTTGGGCACCCAGTGTTACCAACAACAACTTGCATTTATATAGCGCCTTTAACGTAGTAAAGTGTCCCAAGGCGCTTCATAGGAGCTGACATGAATCAGTCATTCATGAAAGAAAGACTTATGAAATAATACTGAGCGGCTTGCGGGTGGCGCTGTCTAGGGAGAGTATAAATACTCGGGTACGGGCCCAGCTTGCACAGGACATTCTTAACAGGAACTAGTGAAGGACACAATTAGACCTCCATGTTGTAAAACAGTTGATTAAAGCTTTGTTTAGCGCTTAGACCAAGTGCCTCGTAGTTTTCTTGTGTCAGGAGTGGTTATCAAACAAATTTTGACACTGAGCCACATAAGGAGATACTAGGATAGGTGACCAAATGCTTGGTCAAAGAGATAGGTTTTAAGGAGCGTTTTAAAGGAGGAGGGAGAGGCAGAGAGGTTCAGGGAGGGAATTCCAGAGCTTAGAGCCAAGGCAGCTGAAGACACAGCTGCCATGGTGGAGCAAAGGAAATCGGGGATGCGCAAGAGACCAAAACTGGAGGAACACAGAGTTCTTGGAGGATTTATAAGGCTGGAGGAGGTTACAGAGATAAGGAAGGGGGAGGCCATGGAGAGATTTGAACACAAGAATGAGAATTTTAAATTGGAGGCGTTGCTCCCAGGTCAGGTATACCTGGATACAGAGTGAGGCAAACTCCTCCCAACAATACAGTCCCAACCAGTGTGACATTTTTAAGAATAGCATTGTAGAAAGATATCCAGTGAGCGAAGTTACCAATTAGGAACGTATTTTCCATACACCCAGAAGAGGCTGTTCCAGCAGTCTGTGAACCTGTAACCCAGAGATAGACAGGCTCGTGTTTAACCCACTGTGCCACCCAGCTCCCACTTAGTTTACATGGATCAAAGGGTTAAGCTGTGCTACTGACTATGGACGGTTTTGCCTGCAAGCCACTCATACAGTAAACACTGTGGGTTTGGCTCTGACAGCTGCCAAGAAGGATGCTCTTTCCCTGCCTCGTGCCTGGTGCAGCTCATTCGCTGCAGCAGCTCATTCTCCAAGGCACTGAGAAGTTGCCTAGGTTGCAGAGTGAAGGCTTGCGCTGAGGCAGTGCACAGCTCACAAGGGTCATCTCTCCACTTCTGTAGCCCTCTGAGAATTCTCTGTAAATCTTTGCAATACAAGCCTGCTAAAAAAAAAACAAATCAGTGCCAGTGAGGGATGGGCACTGAACCAGTCTTGAGCTCTAGAGTGTATCCAAATTTCAGGGATTTGAACATTTTGAGTCTGGCTGTGTTTGCACTTGGCTGTCAATTATTACTTAAGTGTCGTATATCTCCAGAAAAACAATGGCAATTATGCGTGCATGGGTACTCACACAAGACTAAGCAGCGAGAAATTTTAGGGCCACAATTCTGTTTTGAGAAAACTGAAAACTTGGGATAGCAAACATCAGAAATCTTCCCAAATGCGTTCACAATGCCGCGAACACGCGGCAGCCAGAGAAAATCTTCCTCAATGTTATTTTGCCACCCGAAGCAGCTCAAAACAGCTGCTGGTTTCTTTTTGAAAGTAGTGAACTCTGTAGAATGTCTGGTTAGGGAGAGTTTAAAGGTCATCTGTTCATTCTAACTGGTCCTAAACACATTTACAGATAATGGTCAACGTACTTTCCCCGTTCGAGGTCACAGCTGTGTTTTTAATTGAATTACGTTCAATTTTCTTCCAGCTTGCTCAGTTATCCAGGCAAGACATTCTTTTGGCTAATGGTTTGTGACACAGCTCTTTATCTTGGAGAGCTGGTGAGCTTCAAATCAGTTGGATATTATCTCAAAAACACGACTTGATATTTTTCATCGTAAATTAAGCTCACCAAAAAAAAAGTTAAGGGTTGTTTTTTTGTTCACGTACAAGAGAATAAGCAACAGATTATCCGGTCAGTTGCTGTTTGTAGGACCTTGTTGTGCACGAATTGGCTGCTGCAATCACCTACTTAACGGTGACCGCATTTCAAAAGTAATCCATTGGTCAATGAACTCTTTTGGGGACGTGAAAGGTGCTATAGAAATGCAAGCTCTCTGTTTCCATAAAGGACGACTATCCTGCTCAACTGCTCCCATAAGAAACATGGTTTAAAGCACACATGGGATTTATGTCAACATAAGAACATAAGAAATAGGAGCAGGAGTCGGCCATTTGGCCCCTTGAGACTGCTCTGCCATTCAGTAAGATCATGGCTGATCTTCTACCTCATCTCCACTTTCCTGCACTATCCCCATATCCCTTGATTCCCTTAATATTCAAAAATCTATCGATCTCTGTCTTGAATATACTCAACGACTGAGCCTCCACAGCCCTCTGGGGTAGAGAATTCCAAAGATTCACCACCCTCTGAGTGAAGAAATGTCTCCTCATCTCAGTCCTAAATGGCCGACCCCTTATTCTGAGACTGTGACCCCTGGTTCTAGACTCCCCAGCCCAGGGGAAACATCCTCCCTGCATCTATCCTGTCAAGCCCTGTAAGAATTTTGTATGTTTTAATGAGATCACCTCTCATTCTTCTAAACTCTAGAGAATAAAGGCCTAGTCTACACAATCTCTCCTCAATGGACAATCCCCCCATCCCAGGAATCAGTCTGGTGAACCTTTGTTGCACTCCCTCTATGGCAAGTATATCCTTCCTTAGGTAAGGAGACCAAAACTGTACACAATACTCCAGGTGTGGTCTCACCAGGGCCCTATATAATTGCAGTAAGACGTCTTTACTCTTATACTCAAATCCTCTTGTAATAAAGGCCAACATACCATTTGCTTTCTTAATTGCTTGCTGTACCTGCATGTTAACTTTCAGTGATTCTTGTACAAGGACACCCAGGTCCCTCTGAACACCAACATGTCCCAATCTCTCACCATTTAAAACATACTCTGCTTTTCTATTTTTCCTACCAAAGTGGATAACTTCACATTTCTCCACATTATATTCCATTTGCCATGTTCTTGCCCACTCACTTAGCCTGGCTATATCCCCTTGAAGCCTCTTTGTATCCTCCTCACAACTTACATTCCCACCCAGCTTTGTATCATCAGCAAACTTGGATATATTACATTTGGTCCCCTCATCCAAATCATTGATGTAGATTGTGAATAGCTGAGGCCCAAGCACTGATCCTTGCGGTACCCCACTAGTTACAGCCTGCCAACCCGAAAATGACCCGTTTATTCCTACTCTCTGTTTTCTGTCCATTAACCAATCTGGTCATTGGCTAATTTTCCAAATTCACATTTGCAGCAAGGAACTTTGCCCATTGTGAATGAGTTGTTTTTTTATTTATTCGTTCATGGGATGTGGGTGTCGCTGGCAAGGCCAGAATTATTGCCCATCCCTAATTGCCCTTGAGAAGGTGGTGGTGAGCCGCCTTTTTGAACCGCTGCAGTTTGTGTGGTGAAGTTATTCCCACAGTGCTGACTTTGTCGCAGCGGTTTTGGTGACAACTGAGTGTCTCGCTAGGCCATTTCAGAGGCTAGTTAAGAGTCAACCACATTGTTGTGGGTCTGGAGTCACATATAGGCCAGACCAGGTAAGGACGGCAGATTCCCTTCCCTGAGGACATTAGTGAACCAGATGGGTTTTTACAACAATCCGATAGTTTCATGGTCACCATTACTGACACTAGCTTTTTATTTAATGAACTGAATTTAAATTCCCCAGCTGCCGTGGTGGGATTCTGAAATCACGTCTCCAGATTATTAGTCCAGGCCTCTGGATTACTAATAACATAACCACTGTGCTACTGTTCCCCTGGGGTATCTGGCTGTGGTGTACAATACAGCTGACCTCGACATCTAACCACTACATCCACACAAAATGCAGGTCATTGGATATCCACCAGGAGTGGGGACCACAGCTGATTTTCCCCCTCCTTGGCCTAGGTAGGCTGAGGACAACTGCAGCAGCATTCTTGGTTGAGGACAGCTCACCCAGCAACGACCAGCGATCATACCTACCGCTTTACTTGGTCTGTTTTTCTCAGTTTGACACTGGGTTTTCAAGGCCAAGGAACTTCCTTTTTCTTTAAAAGTTGCCAGGGGTGTCCAGATTGCAGTCATTGTTGTGTCAGCTACCTGAAAATGAAGAGAGGTATTGGGATGGCAGGTTTCAGCAGCTTGCTATTGAAGAAGAGAAAATATCCAGACTGTTTTGTTTAAATGTTGGGCAATCTGCCATGAAGAAAAAATTAGATGGGTCCAACTTAACTGGTGGGTGGTTGGCAACATTTGACAGCTTGACATTGAGGGAAAAGTTCTGACTTTTTTTTTTGCATGCTGAAATGATCAGCAGTTGGCAGCTTTGCTTCGAAGAAGGATGTCAGACTGTCTTGTTTAAATCCCTCGTGGTTGAGAGCTCTGCATGACATGCTGCAGCACTTCATTCATAATTTATGCATGAATCTCAAAGATTGTCACTTGCCCATTAATGATGGAACCCTCCGAGATCTCTGCGCTCCTCCAATTCTCGCCTCTTGTGCATTCCACGATTTTCCTCGCTCCATCGTGTGCGGCCATGCCTTCAGCTGCCTGGGCCCTAAGCTTTGGAATTCCCTCCCTAAACCTCTCCGCCTCTCTACCTCTCTTTCCTCCTTTAAGACGCTGCTTAAAACCTACCTCTATGGCCAAGCTTTTTGGTCACTTGTCCTAATATCTCCTTTTGTGGTTCGGTGTCAAATTCTGTTTGATAATCTCTCCTGTGAAGCGCCTTGGGACGTTTTACTATGCTACAGGTGCTATATAAATGCAAGTTGTTGTTGTTGTCCAGTCATGGTGGTGTCTCCCTCTGGAATATAGGGTCTGAATGGTATAGGAACACGTGATGATAAGGGTAAAACCAAACGCAAGGCAGGAACAGGAGGAGGCCTTTTTGCCCCTTGAGCCTGTTCCGTCATTCAATTAGATCATGGCTGATGTGTACCTCCACTCAATTTACCCGACTTTGATCCATATCCCTGGATACACTTACCTGAACAAAAATCTATTGCTCTCAGTCTTAAAAATTTCAATTGAACCCCAGCGTCCATACCCTTTGGGGGGAGAGAGTTCCTGCTTTGCACTGCCCTTTTGTGTGAAAATGTGCTTCCTGATTTCACTCCTGAATGACCGAGCTCCTATTTTAAGGCTGTGCCCCCTAGTTCTGAATTTCCTCCTCCAGCTGCCTTGAATCGCTGCAGTCCATGTGGTGAAGGTACTCTCACGGTGCTGTGATACTTCTTTGTAGCAGGTTTGGTACAACGGAGTGGCTTGCTAGGTCATTTCAGAGGGCAGTTAAGAGTCAACCACATTGCTGTGGGTCTGGAGTCACATATAGGCCAGACCGGGTAAGGACGGCAGATTTCCTTCCCTAGAGGACAGTAGTGAACCACAGGAGGCAGGAAAAGAGAAATGACCCTCCACAATTATACTTATCATTTGTGCTCTTATATAAGTCTAATATCCACTCTTGCAATGTAACTCCATCACTTTTTGTGGCTGTGAGATGATGCAGTTAGCTAGCTTACCGAACACTGGAGTTGGTTTCCGTGTACCATGTTTAACTCCAGGCCACGTAGAATACCAATGTGAGGACTTAGCAATTCTACTGACATTGTTTTGTTTTATATATATATAGCTACCTTTGAGAGGTTCATGAGGGTAAACTCCACAGGCCTCAAACTGAGATACTGGAATGAATCAATAAACACAATATTACATTACATAGTATTTACAGCACAAAAACAGGCCATTTGGCCCAACTGGTCCGAGCCGGTGTTTATGCTCCACACGAGCCTCCTCCCACTCTTCTTCATCTAACCCCATCAACATATCCTTCTATTCCTTTCTCCCTTGTGTGTCTATCTAGCTTCCCCTTAAATGCAGTATGCTCGTCGCCTCAACTCCTCCTTGTGGCAGTGAGTTCCACATTATCACCTGAATTCCCTATTGGATTTATTAGTGACTATCTTATATTTGTGGCCCCTATTAGCAAAGATATCTAATGGGAACCGCAGCCTTAGTGAAGGTGTATAAAGATTCCTCATCTTCTCTTTGGGGTCAATGGGAAACTCAGTCGCGGGCAGGACTATCAGGCCTCGGGTATTTTAGCTCCTGGGCCTCATTTACATGGCGCCGGTCAGGTGCCCGCCCGAAACGTGCGGAAAGTGTCAGCTGGCCGGCGAGTGGGACAGGAAGTTCAGGCGGCCCCCCCCCCCGGCACTAAGGGAAGGCTTGCAGTACGCGCAATGTTCGGTGGGGTCTCACGGGAGAGCCCGAGGCAGCGGAGGCCACAGTGGATGGGAAGGTGGATTGTGGCTGCTTCCCTTAGCAGAGAGGTCAATAACCAGGGGGGCATAGCTTTAAAGTAACTGGTAGAAGGATTAGAGGGGAGTTGAGGAGAACCTTTTTCACCCAGAGGGTGGTGGAGGTCTGGAACTCACTGCCTGAAAGGGTGGTAGAGGCAGAAACCCTCATCACATTTAAAAAGTACTTGGATATGCACTTGAAGTGCCATAACCTACAGGGCTACAGACCAAGAGCTGGAAAGTGGGATTAGGCTGGATAGCTCTTGTTCGGCCGGCACAGACACAATGGGCCGAATAGCCTCCTTCTGTGCCGTAAATTGCTGTGATTCTGCTCTATTTCCTTGACAGGTTCGGGGGAGCGCTCCTGCTTTTGCGGGCCCTACTAACAAAAGTATTTTACTTACTTTGGAGGGTCTCCGCTGCTTTCAGGCCAGGTGTCACTGAATGGGGCGGCCAGGATAGGCCAGGATAGGCTCTCCATTCAGCACGGGGTTAAAATTCCATCCAGGTCCTCTTCACGTCATGGGACCCCGATTGGCATTGTCCGGCGGGCACCTTGTCTGCCAACAAACCCAGCGGCATTACAATTGGAAATTGGCGGAAACAGAGTCACTCCGTTTTAACTGCTCACCTGCTCAGTTCCCATCGAACAGGGAGAGTTAAAATCTGCCCCCCACCCCCCGCCATAATCTGGAACCTAGAGATAGACTAATGTAGTTTCTGTTGTATATTGAACCCTCGACTTTGGAACACAAGGATGTAATGGATACGTCACAGTAGGAGGACTTTTCTTAGTTGGGAGATTTCACAGCTGCTCCAGCGATGCCATTGATTAAGGTGAGCTGCTTATCTCCCAAAGCGTCTCTATTTATTTCAATGAGGCAAGGGGAAGGATGTTGTTACTTTGGACCAGTAACTGACCCAGAACAGGCTGGCCTCTTAAAGGCAATTTATCAGCTGGACCTGCACAAGTAGCGTCTTTTCCCAGACTTTGGTCCTGACCCCTTTAAATAGCAGTTACGTGGAACATGTGAATTGATTTCACATGACTTTGTTGCAGGCTGGCTCCATTCAGGGTGAGCTGAAGTAGGGTGAGAGGAAGCTGGTGTGGAGCATAAACACTGGCACAGAAGAGTTGGGCCGAATGGCCTGTTTCTGTGCTGTAAATTCTATGTAATTTGATTTTTCACTGAGGTAAAGCATCATAGGATCATGGGAGTAGGAGTAGGCCATTTAGCCCCTCGAGCCTGTTCCGCCATTCATGGCTGATCTGCGACCTAACCCACCTTTGCCCCATATTTCTTAATACCTTTGGTTAACAGAAATTCATCAATCTCAGATTTAAAATGAACAATTGATCTAGCGTCAGTTGCCGTTTGCGGAAAAGAGTTTCAAACTTCTACCACCTTTTGTGTGTAGAAGTGTTTCCTAACTTCACTCCTGAAAGACCTGCCTCTAATTTTTAGGCTATGTCCCCTCGTCCTAGAATCCCCAACCAGCGGAAATAGTTTCTCTCTATCTCCCCTATCTGTTCCCCTTAATGAACCAGAAATTAGGATCGGGTGCTTGCCGCGCGTGCAAGCCCCTGATGAGCACTCACCCGGCGCGCCGACATCTGAAGCCCGGGCCTGCTTGCATTTCCTGTCACTGGCCCAGTTCAGATGTCGGCGCGATGTGCTTGCCTGATCCAGCGGCGTAGTTAGTGCGATGTGCCGGCTGGGATCAGGTGAGCACTCTGCAGCCAATCAGGGGAGGGGAAACTCATTCATGAGTTTGATAGTAAAGACTGTCAAACTCATGAAAAGTACGGGCGCCCAAAAGACTAGTTTAACTTTAATTAACATTTTAAAAAACATCCCAATAATTAAATAAACTATAAATAACTTTAAAAAACTATTTAAAACAATTAATAAAATTTTTGAAAAAAATAATTTTTTACGAAATCGGGTCTAAAAATAAACTTACCTTACTGTAAAGTCCTTATAAACAATGAATCTGTGGAAAAAATGTAATAATTTTAAATAATAGACCACTTACCTTCAAGAATCCATTCCTTACGCCTCCTTTTTTCATTTCTAAAAAGTTCAGGCCCTTGCACACGCGCAAACCTGTCAAAAAGAAGGAAGTTCAACGCGTGCGCGCAGAGTCCTGCGCGCACGTGTTGGACCTCTTAACCCCTTGGTTCGATGGAGAGGAAATGCCGGTTTCCCGCGCATGCGCTGTGCATGCTGAAATCCGGCACTTCCAACGGGCCCACGCGTGAGTACACCGTCCGTACTCACGCGTTGGGACCGGAATTACAATATCTTAACATATTGGAGGGAAACTCTACTATTGGCACCTCGCTCTGATTGCCATTTGTTCTTTGGTTGGCAAACCGGAGTTGCAGTAAGAGGAAGCTGCGATAATTGTGTTTCTCTAACCTTATATCCAACTCTGTTCAGTTGTTCACTTAACAATAACAGAGCCTTTAAAAAGCAGGTAGCTAAAACAAGTCCTACAAACAAGTGCCTTCACACTTTGGATCGATGTTTTACAACTCCTGTTTATGAGGGGGCAATTGTGCTTGTTTGTTCAGTGCCCTTTGTATTTCCACTCCAGTCTGGTCAATCAATAACCAGTTCAACCAGACTCTATATAAATACTGAATGTTATTTCGGTAGGGAACAAAAATCAATGGGTTACAAGTAGCTTCAATCTACACAAAATTAGTCACAACGCCCACTCTAACCCTTCAGATCCTGGACCGCACTCATAGACTCAAAATGTCAGTATCTCACACACACATCCTACAATAGTGCAGCGGACCGGGTTCTTTTCAGTTACAATTCTTCAGTTCCTTAGCTCAGTAACCACGTCTGAGCTACAATGAGGCAATCAAGTAGAGAGTAACATAGAAACATAGTAGGAGCAGGAGTAGGCCATTCGGCCCCTCGAGCCTGCTCCGCCATTCAATGAGATCATGGCTGATCATCCAAATTCAGTACCCTGTCCCTGCTTTCTCCCCATATCCCTTGATCCCTTTAGCCTTAAGAAATGTATCCAACTCCTTCTTGAATATATTTAATGAATTGACCTCAACTGCCTTCTGTGGTAGAGAATTCCACAGGTTCACCACTCTCTGGGTGAAGAAATTCCTCCTCATCTCAGTCCTAAATGGCTTACCCCTTATCCTTCGACTGTGACCCCTGATTCTGGACTCCCCGGCCATCGGGAACAGCCTTCCTGCATCTAGTCAGTATGGCTGGGGAATCTGATGGAAGAGTGGTTCTTGCAAACTACCACCCCATCTCCGACCTCCCTTTCCTCCCCAAAGTCTTTGAACGTGTTATTGCCTCCCAGATCTGTGCCAGGTCTTTCTTGCAACTCCACGCAATTGGTCGCCTGTCCTAGTTCTTTGGCTCGGCATCAATTTTTGCCTGATTACGCTTCTGTGAAGCGCCTTGGGATATTTTGCTACATTGAAAGCGCAGTATGGATGCAAGTTGTTGTTGCAGGAGCCCTCAAGAAAAATTGGGTCTACTTCAGCAATCTTCAAGGGAGTCACCATTTAATAATGTCAGTGTTTACAAGGTCTACGCTATCCATTAATGGAAAATAGTAGCTCAACTCGGTGGCTTTCAAAAACAAAAGCCCATCTTTTATAGCGAACCAAAGACATCCGACCTTAAGAGGATCAAGTACTTTGTGCAAGGCTCCATCATCTGCAGCATCAAAGAGATGTGATGGGTTAATCAGTTCTCTCTACAAGTACATGGTTGGAATAGGACCAAAAGCATTGCTAGTGCTTAAACTAGAATTGCGTGCTTATGACAGAAACATACAAGTTGCATTCAGCGTACTTTGCCAGTCTAAAAAGTCCACATGGGTTACTTGTGGAACTGTTTTCCATGTAGTATTGTCACTTGAAGTCCTGTCCGTTGCATGGAGAAGGATAAATACTGAGATCGCAAGAGAAATATAGATAAGGAAAGCCCTTCACTCCATCTTAGCTCATCCATCTAGTAAAACCTACTGTTCGCCCCATCACAGAATCCAATGGCTTCTTAATTAATTCCAAGCTTTTTGCCTTTATGACCTTACCAGGAAGTGCATTCCAAGTGTTGAGTTCTAAATTCGTGGTAGAAATTGGATTGCCTTGCGCCAATGTCGGGCACCAACATCCCGCTCCCAAATAACAGCAGAAAGACACGATATTGAGTCGGGTGATATTTCAGGCGTCCCGGGCGGCCGCCTAAAATAGCTGTTGGGGTCCTTACGTATGTAAATGAGGGGCTAGTGCCTGTTTTCAGTTTCCCCCACCACCCCCGCTAAATTCAATATCGCCAACGTAGCAGGAGTCGGGCCTGCTCCGCTCGGGATTAAGCAGTTCGTGGGCGACCACCACCAAAACATAAGGTGACTGATACTAGCCTGCACCCCTGCCACCGATCGCTGTCCCCCAAAGGCCCATGATCTCCCCTCCTGAGCCCCACCATCTCGCCCGCAGAGAGAGGGAGAGGGGCTCAGTACACCCAACAATGCACTGTGCAGTATATATCCGCTCTGCGTTATAGAGAAACCTGTACAAGCATAACATTTGCTGACAACCTAATATCCGGAGTTTCACTGTATTGGAAGCTGAGAATCTTGACTGAGAGTTTGATGAAATGGGAAAAGCAGCAAATCCAAGCTCAGTTGCAGTAAAAATCAGGAAACTGATTGCACACTTAGAAAAAAGATAGTGGTGTTGAGATTGTTTCCTGTAGCTGAACTGGAGTCAATGCAATTAATAGAATGATCTCGGGGTTTTATAGCAGGAGGGATTGATTAGAGCTTTCATTATCTGTGAGTTTCATTTCACTACTCCTCATGAACTAACCAATGGAAGATTAGTGCTTTAATTTTTTTCACCATGAATTGGTAGTAATTTTGTTACAACAGGAGTATTATTCCATTTAGTTAGAAGGCAATTGAATTGGGACATTGGCCATTTTATCGTTGTATAAAGTTTCACTATGCCTCCATTCTATCTGCAATCTGATTCTTGACCTTCCTGTGGTTCATCACATCACCTCCCCCTCCCCTGTCTTTGGTCTCCTTCACTGCTGCATCCAAGCTCGATGCAAGCTTCAGAAACAGAATCTCATCTTCTACCTGGACAGTCAACAGGCCTCTGGTCTGAACATTGACTTTAGCAACTTCAAATCTCAGCTGTCTTTCCCCCCATTGCTTTCCAATTTTTCCAATTCACGTTCCATTTCATGTCTTTCCATTCAGAAGATATCTGTACTCCTCCAATTCTGGCCTCTTGAGCATCCCCGATTTTCATCGCTCCATCAATGGCAGCCATACCTTCAACTGCCAAGGCCCTAAGTTCTGGAATTCCCCCCATAAACCTCTCCGCCTCTCTACCTCTCTCTCCGACTTTAAGACGTTGCTTAAAACCTACCTCTTTGACCAAGCTTTTGGTCATCTGCCCTAACATCTTCTTATGTGGCTCGGTGCCAAATGTTGTTTGATAATCGCTCCTATGAAGCGCCGTGGGACATTTAACCACATTAAAGGCACTATATAAATGCAAGTTGTTGTTGTTGTGAGCGATTTTACTCACTTCTCTTTCTAATGTCTTCTTGTAGCCTGGCTGAGATAATCTTTGAATTATATCCGCCATGTCGCACTTCTTTCCAGCCTTTTGAAACATCTGCTTATGTTGTAATAGCCTATTTGTAACAGCGGTTAGTGCACCTGTATTCTTGGCCTAGGCCAGCTGTCCTCCGCACCATTGTTCATTTTGATTAATCCTAACAAGTGCTTTACCTGACCTTCCATTTTTCGAAAGGGTCTCCAACCGAATCGTTAACCTGCCTTTTCTCTTTTCTGATGTTCACTGACCTGCCGTGTATTTCCAACATTCGAAGTACTTTTCTTTTTTTTTATCTTCACTCTAGCCATGCCCATTATAAAGAACAACATAATAATCAAACTCATTTTAATCTTGTCAAGTGCAACATGTGACCCGAAAGGTCTCTCACTCTGACATCAGGCAGAGTCTCAGAGAGACAGTCCAGATAAACCATTTTTTAATTTGAACAAAAAAAACCCACCGGGAATGTCAGTCATTTGGTGCCCTGACAGCTAATATCATTTTGCGTTTAATTTTCTTGATGCTAATGGTTTCGCTGCAGTAAAAGACTCAATGCGGCCAGTGGGACTCACTTTGCCCATTGTCGAATGTCCTTTTTTAAAATCTGGAGACAGACTGAAATGTGAGATTTAGGATCGAGGAATGATTTGAACTTGGAGTCAATCCAGGCCACTTTCTTGCACTATGCTGTATCAAGTTGGATGGTAATAAAGACAGAGACAATTTAATGGGTGTAATATGTTGTGTGGTGCAAAGAGGACCAAGATGAGCAGCTAACTTTACTATCTGTCTATTTAAGAGCTTTTTGGGCAACACTGGCAGAGGCTCCATTTACTGCTCGCCCCTGGTCGCCCTGAGAAGCTGATGGTGGGACTTCTGCTTGAACTGCTGCAGCCCTGGTGGTGATAATATGGTGATGCTAGGCAGGGACTTCCAGTATCTTTGGCCCAGCAATGTTGGAAGACCGACAGTATATGCCCAAGTCCTGATGATGTGTGACTTGGAGGGGAACTTGGAGGTCATAGATATGAAGAAAATGCAGTGGTGTTCCTGGAATTCCAGGATATTGACCCAACAATGATGAAGGAACAGAGATAGAAGTTTGAAAGGAGGTACAATAGTGCAGCAGTTATGGTACTTAATTAAAAATTATGAGGTCACAAGGTCAAATCTCTGCCATGGCAAGATATGAAACTAAATTCTATAAATCTGGTAAATTGTGGGTGAAGTAAGATTTAAAAATGAGCGTAACAGGGCACGTTTAGTAGAACGCAATTGCGGCAGCAAAATGTTTAAAGATGAAATGTACTAATTATTCGTATGTTTAATTGCAGAAATGACCATACCAGTTTAGAGAGATGAAACTTACAAAAAGAGACACTGATGTAACCCTTTTCTGGAAAAACGAAACTTAGTAGTGGTCAAAAGAGAGAATGACTCATTTCTCAGAAATCACATGTCCTGATGACTCATTTCCAAGAAATCAGAGGGTCCACAGGCCCCTGCAGTGAAAAGTGAAACTTATGTTATAGGCTACCTTGTATAAGTTAGACACACCTAGTTAGTGATTAATGTATAGACTTTTAAATCGATTGGACCTCTTGTAGTAGGAGGTCTCAGAATATGTGTATAACTGTGTGAACCTCAAGAGATTCGGTGGAGTTGGAGCCTTGTGTTGGGGCACAAGAGCCACAGCTCCCCAGGCCTGAATAAACCGTTTTTACTTCAATTATTGGGTCTGTCTTTCTTACAACAAGCCAGTGTCATCGACTTTGTATATCACTTAGTCCGCACTTTGGGGGCTTACATCAGTGGGCTAGTATCAGGGAAGTAATTAAGGAAGCTTCCAGATTATGGTAAAAACACAATTAGTTCAATAATGTCATACAGGGAAGGGAAGCTGCCATACGTGACTCCAGTCTCACACTATGGGGGGAATTTTTCGGGGGGTCAGTGGGCGCGTTTGGTGGTGGGTTGGGTGGGGAAAATTTTATTTTGACAGTAGGTAGGGAACCCGCTGTCAACTCGCCACCACGCTAGTTTTCCAGATGTTGGGTCTGTCATCGCTGAACAGACCTGACACCAAGCGGCGGGGGAGGCAATTTAGGTGATTAAGAGTTTGTTAACAGCCTGTTAAAGAGAATTTTGAGCTCACCTTAACATTTTATGAGGTCGCCCACAGGTTCTACACTGCTTGGGGATCATGTCAGGTAAGCAGGTCGGGAGTTGTTTCACCATGAAATGATCTCTTTACTTGGCAGCTGCAAATGTGCTAGAATAACTCCCATCTCACAGCTGCTCACTTTCCAAGTTCAGAAGCTGTTGCTTACTGCATTTGGAAGACAGATTGAGCTTTATGCAGGTTGCAAGTGTTCGGAGTAAACTCTGTATCCAGTGTTACCTCATTGGAACAACCTCTATCACCACTGACAGATCGCTTCTGTCATCTCTGGTTCACCTGCCACCTATTACATCAGCATCAGTGCCCTTGAAACTATCTCACCTTGGTCCTCAGAATCCCACCACAATCAGCCCCAACACCAGCAGCACCAGGCACACCAGAAGCACCAACAACAGCACCAACCTTCTCCGCAATCAGCTGATGCTGCACAGGACAGAGGGCATCAGCACCCGAGCACATTGCTGCCCGGGAGGCCAGGGATCATAATCAACTGAACTTTATTGTCATTGTTAGTGCACAAGTACAGTACAACGAAACGTAGTCTTGCGGCTCCCGAGAGTGTACATTTAGATGAAGACATTTAACATTCGACCTCACCATAGCCAGAAGCCAGATTTACTTCACTTGACGCTGTACACCCTGGCTGCCACATGATGCGCCAGGTTGGCGCCACCCCACACCAACACCATAAAGCATCCCTACAATGCCCAAGCCATTCATTCCACACTCATCACCATTGCAGGGGCTACCGTTACGTCTTACCGTTCACTGCAACAAACTAAGCCACTTCCAAAGGTGCACACAAATCTGTCCAAGAACTCAAAGCGTTGAAAATAAAGATTTCAATGGTTGGCAACACATTAACAGAAACTTCACATGAACATTGCATAAAACACCCAAGTGCCTACCCTTGAGTGTTGTTAGTTGGTATGATTGGACTAGGATGAGGCTGAGTGTGAGGGGTGGCAATGAGGTGGGGATGTGATAATATAGATATAGAGGGATGGGTGGAGGTGCAAGGTAAGTTGGTGTGAGTAAGGATGTGCAGGAGTAGGGTAGGGAAGGCAGAGTGATGGGGATGCGATGAGTGACACAGCAGGATGAGGTTGAGTGTGGGGGCTTTGCAGTAACGTTTTGTGATCTACTGAGATCGTTGAAAGGTTTGCGCCACTGCAGCCTGGTCCTCCTTACCACATCCCTGCTTGTGCTCTCCTGTGCAATGTGCAACCAGGCTGCGTTGGTCCCCTGGGGAGGTCTCTTCTGCCCATGGAAGAGAAGAGAACCTCCCTGCATGCTGTGACTCCCTCCATAAGCATATGGAAGGAGACATGGGAGAACCTGGGTGCAGCCCTGCACCTCTGTGCAGTGCTTGTCAGTGTTTGCAGCACCTCAATGCTGTAGAACACTGAAAGCACAAATGTCAAATAAATTTGTGCATGGTCCCTTTAAGGAAACAGGCTGATGACGCGTCATTGAATGATGTCATCAGACCCGCTTCCTTCAATTGGCCGGGAAACTCGCTGGGTGGGCTTCAAAAGCCCAATCATCGTAAAATCAGCTCACAGAGCAGACTGGAGCCAACAGCGAGGTCAGGAGCCGCCACCGACCCCGGCCACACCAAACCCGCCAAGGTAGGGGAAATCGTGGCAATGCCCTCTGAAGTGGTCTAGCAAGCCAGTCGGTTGTCTGGAAGTTTGGGCAGACCACACATTGCATGGTCCTTTTTTATCATTATTGTCATTTAAGCTGAGTTACATAATCTTTTAACAATTGTCCACTTTTCTCTTCTAACCTTGCATTTATTCACATTAAAAACCATCAATATAATTAATCCAAGCTTCTCTGAAGCTAGTCAAGACTGCAAGCATACTGCTCCCATATCCCTTTATACCCTTTTCTTTCAACCACCTATCTATCCTATTCTTAAATGTCACTATGGTCACTGCTTCAATCAATAACTCCAGTAGTGCATTCCACAGCCTCAAAATCCTCTGTGGAGAAAAGGTCCTCCTGATCTCTATCCTAATTCTCTTACATTTAATCTGATATCTATGTCCCTTCATTCTAGATTCTGGAAACAGTTTGTTTCTATTTACACTGTCCCATTCCTTCATAGCTTTATGCACCTCAATCATATCACCCTTTACTCTCCTCTGTCCTAATGAAAACAGCCTCAATTTGTTGTAGTTTTTCTTTGTATCTGTATTTTATTGTACCAGGTGGCACCCTAGTGAACCTGCGTTGCACCCTTCCTATAATGTGGAGTCCAAAACTGCACACATAACTCCAACTGTGGTCTTGCAAAGGTTTCATGTAGATCCCCATTATATCTGAACTTTTATATTCTATAGCTCTTGCCATAAAATCCAGTATTCCATTAGTCTTTTTTATGGCCTTTTCACTTGAGGTGCTGCTTTTAATGTCTTGTGGACCTTAACTTCCAAATCCCTCTGCTCTTCTACATCACCCAGCTTTACCCCATTCAAAATATAATTACTTTAATTTTTTTAACCAAAATACATTACCTCACATTTACTGACATTGAATTCCATCTGCTACTTTTTTTCCCATTGATTATTTTCCCGCCAGCTTATCAATAACCCCTTTGATCCTCAGCATTATTTACTATGTTTCCTATTTTAGCATCATTTGAAAATTGGGACACCACTCCCTCTAGAACTATATCTAAATCATTGATGCACGCACTGAACAGAACCAGTGCCAGAAGAGAACCACTGCTACCTACTTCCAATCACTCTGAGTTACTGCTCTTAACTCCTACTCTCTGTTACCTCCCTTCTAATCAAGTTATAATCCAATTTGCTAACTTCCCCCTTGTTTTCAAATCCCTCCATGCCCTCGCCCCTCCCTATCTCTGTGATCACCATCAGCCTCCCCCCCCCCGAGATATCTGCGCTCCTCTAATTCTGCCCTCTTGAGCATCCCTGATTATAATCGCACAACCTTCAGTGGCCGTGCCTTCAGCTGCCTGCGCCCTAAGCTCTGGAATTCCTTCCCTAAACCTCTCAGCCTCGCTACCTCTCTTTCCTCCTTTAAGACGCTCCTTAAAACCCACCCCTTTGACCAAGCTTTTGGTCACCTGCCCTAATTTATCCTTATGTGGATCGGTGTCCAATTTGTTGTCTTAAAATACTCCTGGTGCAGTGCCTTGGGATGTTTTATTATGTTAAAGGCGCTATATAAATACAAGTTGTTGTTGTTGTTGTTGTAATATCACGCCCCCTTAATCTTCTCCAATAGTCTCCTGTGCGATATCTGGTAAATGGTTGTCTGAAAGTCCATGTGCACCACTGCATTTCCCCCATCCACCATATCTATCACCTCCAAGCTACACACCATCATACCTTGGACATATAATTCCAGTCTTGTTGCTGGGTCAAAAATCCTGGAAGTCCCTGCCTCACCTCATAGTGGGTGCACCATCACCACAAGGACCATGGCAGTTCAGGGAGAAGGCCCACCACCCCCTTCTCACTGCAATTAGGGGTGGGAAATAAATTAGGCTTTTGCCAGCATCACCTATGTCCTGAGCACAACAAAAAAGAAGAGACTGACGGTTGTTGGAGGAAAGAAAGATAGAAAAAGGCAAAGAGTTCCCCTTTTTTACCAGTGCTGCAAGGGAATGAGTGAGAGGAGGAGATTGGGTAATGAGTTTTGATGCAGATGTAAAAGGACTCTTTGATTTTCAAATCCCAAAGCAAAACCAATTACCAAAGCACAAAATCAGGATTACGGCTGAAAATTCTTAATATGACAATGTGTCCCCTTTAATCTGTTCCACTTTAAAAAATAACTCAAGTGTGCATTTTCTGTCCTTTCTCTGTCTCGTGACCTGCTGCCATGTAACATTAAGTTTTGAAAATTACTCAAAACAAGTTTGTTGTGCTCAAAGACCAAATCTCATCAGTCAGCTTTTGAATTGCTGGTCTGATTATTAACCAGCTTTCTATAAGAAGAACAGAGTAACTAGATGTTTTCCCCTGGTGCTGCCCAGTCCGTGCCTGTTTGTTCCATGGTAATACACCTCTGGGGTCACGTACATGACCTCTCAGTACATTAAAAAAGAGAAGCCTTTGGAAGAAAAAGCAGGCGCTCGGAATTAATAGCGTAATTGAAAATTTGCAGCACATGGTCCTGTTAAAGACCACACTGAGTGCTTTAAGCTGTGTGAGAGGTCATGGTTTTCAATGGGTCATGGGCATGTTTCCCCGATGATGATAAGGAGACACAAAAAGCGCATTAATAAGGCTGTTCAAAGCCAAGAAAAGGAAACATTGAAAGCACTGCAACACTGTTTCAAATGGGCTTTGTACTCAACCAGCCTCTAGCTGCCTCTCAACACCCGTATCTGGGGCTAGATTGAAAAGAGAAGTCCTAACTTTTCCAAAATGTTTTTTTTTTAGTGAATGTGATCCGTGTCCACGGGAGGAAAAAAAATAATTAACAAGGGCTTAAAAAGTGTAGCTTGTTGAACCTGCTGCTTAGAAACTCCACCCGCTCCCCCCACCCCCACAACCCACCCGCCGCCACCTCCCCCCCCCCCCGCCAACATCCTTTCTTCTTGAAAGGTGTCAGCCTGGCCACAGAATTTAAAAGAAATCAAGGGCCTTTTCAGCTCACGGTCAATAGCCACTTCAGCTTGGCTAAACTAACAAACCCTCTAATTCTGAGGAGTTGCCTTGGATAGTGAACTAATATCGGAAAGCAACCTCTTGTAGCAAAAGCTATGAAAGATCTCTGTGTAGTCTGGTTCATTGACAACGAGGGGAGCATTTAGACTTCTGAGTTGCCTATTAATATGTGAGTTCTCTGCAGTGCACAGACACAGGTCATGCACATAGAGGCCAGTTATTTACATTTTTTCCCTTTACCTTTGCTGAAACTCAGTGAGCCATTTACTATAGACCCTGTTGAGAAGACACGGAGAGAACCTGATGCCAAAGAAAGAAAGAACTTGCATTTATATGGTGCCTTTCACAACCTCAGAACGTCCCAAAGTGGTTTCCAGCCAATTAAGTATTTTTGAAGTGTAGTCCCTGTTGTGATGTAGGAAACCCTGCAGCCAATTTGAGCACAGCAAGGTCCAAGACTCATCGTGGTGACCAGTCCCGAGGAAGTGAGTAAGCGTGCTCCTGATTGACACACTCGCTATTTTCCTTCGCCCACTGTGGAAAGGAGTCTTATGCCTCCAATCCCTGGAATGGCTGGAGGGAGGTATAAGACCACTTGCCTCATTGTTATGCAGTATTATGTTTATATTTGGGAGGAAGTCAGTCTGCACCTAATCATAGGGACTGCGCACAGGACCTACTGTTGAGCAAGGCGCGACAATTCATTGCATGCACAGTTCACTGAGTTGAGAACGAAGCACTTCTAATGGTTCATCTTCCATCTCTCTTTCTGATACGAATAAAAACCCAGCCCATTTTAGATAGAGTACAGTTGTGCACAACATTAAATAGGATTTGTTTTTGTATTTTCTCTGTCTGATAACATGAACTCACAGTAATCTCCACATTAATTTTGCACTCTATAAGCAAAGACTCAACCTCCAGCTCCATACAGCTCATTTTGGTAGTGGAAGGGATCAACTGTCCATAGTAGCCCTGAAACTGATAATGACTGAAAGCAGCAACACCAGGAAATATGCACTAAGATACATGACCTCTCTGTCCTCGCAAACTACTGCTCCATCTCTGACCTCCCTTTCTTCTCCAAATTCCATGAACACATTCTCCCAAATCAGAGACTGTCCATACTTGAATCTCTCCAATCAGGTTTCTACCCCGCACACAACTCTGAATCAGAACTAATCAAAGTCACAAGTAACATCCTCTGTGACTGTGACCATGGTTCACTATTCCTCTTTGTTTCTTGATCTCTCTGCAGCCTATGACATAGTCAACTACACCATCCTGCTCCAATGCCTCTCCTCTGTAGTCCAGCTCAATGGGACTGCCCTCACTTGGTTCCACGCTTACCTATCCAATCATAAGAACATAAGAAATAGAAGCAGGAGTCGGCCATTTGGCCCTTCGAGCCTGCTCCGCCATTCAGTAAGATCATGGCTGATCTTCTACCTCATCTCCACTTTCCTGCACTGTCCCCATATCCCTTGATTCCCTTAATATTCAAAAATCTATCGATCTCTGTCTTGAATATACTCGACTGAGCCTCCACAGCCCTCTGGGGTAGAGAATTCCAAAGATTCAACACCCTCTGAGTGAAGAAATTTCTCCTCATCTCAGTCCTAAATGGTCGACCCCTTATTCTGAGACTGTGACCCCTGGTTCTAGACTCCCTGGCCAGGGGAAACATCCTCCCCGCATCTACCCTGTCAAGCCCTGTAAGAATTTTGTATGTTTCAATGAGATCACCTCTCATTCTTCTAATCTCTAGAGAATATAAGCCTAGTCTACTCAATCTCTCCTCATAGGACAATCCCCCCATCCCAGGAACCAGTCTGGTGAACCTTCGTTACGCTCCCTCTATGGCAAGTATATTCTTCCTTAGGTAAGGAGATCAAAACTGTACACAATACTCCAAGTCATAGCCAAAGCATTTCCAACAATAGCTTCTCTTCCTGCCCCTGCATCCTTACCTCTGGAGTCCCTCAAGGACCGATCCTTGGCCCCTTCCTTTCTCTCATTTGCATGCTGCTGTTTGACAACTTCATCCAAAGAAATGGGGTCGGTTTCCACCTATGTGCTGATGACACCATCCTCTACACCTCAACTGCCTGTCCTGACTCCTCCTCTGCCTCTGTGTTGTCAGACTGTTCCTGTCTTGGATGAGCTGCAATTTCCTCCAGTTAAACATTGGGAATACCAAGGCCATCATCTTCAGCCCCCGCCACAAACTCCGTATCATTGCCACCGATTGCATCCCCCACCCCAGCCACTGTCTCAGGTTGAAGCAGACTGTTGGTGTCCTATTCAACCCTGAGCTGAGCTTGCAACCCCATATCCTTCCCATCACAAAGCACCTACTTTCCTTTCTGTAACAATGCCTGCCTGACTTGACCGCTGCAACAGTCCATCTGCTGGTGGAACCCTTGTCCATGCCTTTGTCAATTCCAGGCTCGACTGTTCCATCGCTGGCCTCCATAAGCTTCAGCTTATCAAAAACTCTGCTGCCTATATCTCAGCCTGCACCAAGTCTCGCTCACCCATCACTCCTGTCCTCGCTGACTTACATTGGACCCCAGCCCATAACCTAATCTCATCCTCGTGCTTAAGTCCCCTCATAGCCTCACCTCTATTTGCCTCTGTAATGGCTTCCAGCTCTACAATCCCCATCACCATTCCTTTGACATTGACCTCTTGTATCTCTCCCAATCCCTTTGTCCCAACATTGGCGATTGTGTCCTCAGCCATCTGGGAACCTATGCTCTAGAATTCCCTCGCTAAACCTCTCTGCCACTCCACCTCTATCTCCTCCTTCAGGACTGTCTGTAAAACCCACCTCCTTGACCAAGCTTTTAGTCACCCCTCCTAATATCTGCTCCTTTGGCTTGGCATCCAATTCTTGTCTGATTAGGCCTCTGCGATGCACCTCGGGATATTTTTCTACTTCGAAGGCACTCTATAAATGCAAGTTGTCGTTGTTCCTGTCGTAATCCAAACAGAACATTTCCCGAATAAACTAGTTGTATAGTTATCAGGTGAAATGTGTCTTACACATTGCACCAAAACAAACTAGAACCCTTAACCTTTAAACTTTATCTGTTGCTATGTGCTTGGCTTGAATGGCTTTCAGTCTACTGGAGGTACTGGGGTGAACTGTACCCTCAGTCCCTGAACTTCACCGTCAACAGTATTTTTGTAAACCACACGTTGGAATCTCAATGTTCATCCTGTGATAAGTTCAAATAGGATTAGGGGAAGAGGAGAGAAACCGAGAGCATTACATAATTCAGTATGCTGAGGGTCTCAAGTAGGAGATGATCTACTGTGGCCTTTGACACGCTGTCATTTTGATATGTGTAATGTGAGAGGAATGTCAAATAAGGTTCTGCCGTAGCTGTCTCTGGTAACTGCGTTTAATAATCATCGTGCACATGACCCAAAGATAGGGGCCCAGATATTCCGATCTCTACGGGTGGGTATGAGCTGTGTACCCACCCACAGGGACATCGGAAATGCCGGTTTCAGGGATGCACTGCCATCTGTCAAGAATGGTCTTGATGGATCCTCCGGCTGCCCTGGAGAAGGGCCTCTGTGGGCGGATAGTTCCGCTTTTTGGAGACCCGCCGCCTGCAGAAAACCCTTACAATTCATACGCCTGGTTAAAACAAAAAATCACATTTTTAAAATGACTTGAAATTACAATAAATTAAATAATTTAAACAAAAATTTAAATTTTTGAAAAAATAATTAAAGTTTTTTATAGGGCTAAAAATAAACTTACCTTTTTTAAAGTACTTTTAAATGAAGTAAAAAAAAAATATTTTTTCACTGATTTTTTTCAACTCTTATCCTGGCTTTTACGAGGATAAGAGTTGAAGAAAGTAAAAAAATTAAAAAATTTCACTGATTTATCATTTAAAAATACTTTAAAAAAGGGAAGTTTATTTTTAGCCCCGTAAAAAACTTTTAATTATTTTTTTCAAAAATTTAAATTTTTGTTTAAAATATTTAATTTACTGTAATTTCAAGCCATTTTAAAAATGTGATTTTTATTTATTGATTTATTTAAAGTTTTACTATGTTTTGGGGGTGCTCGCCATTCATATATTTGACAGGTCTTCCTGTCAAGTGTATGAAGGGAGATTCCCTTCTTTGATTGGCTCCCCATGGCCCACGGGATCCCAGGGACACTGCGAACCGCCTGCGCCTCTGGGATACGTGGGCCCTGCGCACTTGGAGTTTGGAGAGGCCCAGGAGCGGAAGCGTGTGTGTCCCGGGAACCCTCAGGTAAGGGCGCAGATTTTTCCAGATCGCAGGCCTTCGCAAACGGGAGGCCTGTGATCGGAAAATCCGGGCCAGGATGTTTTGTATGTTAGCCATGACCTGCATTGCAACATTATAACAGTGACTGCACTTCTAAAAGTACTTCATTTGCTGTAAAGCGCTTTGGGACATTTTAATTTTTGACCAAGTGGAACAGATTTCTGCATTGAAAAAACGTAGACAGGTTGAAACATGACACTTAGAAAATGATGAGCTACTTTAACCCCCAGAATAAAAGAGTTGATGGGTTCCACTCTACCGGTCATTCCCTTGTAGGATACCAGAGTTCCCTCCGGGCTTTTCCTGCTGTGCCACCATAACATTGGCAGAAGTTCAGCTAAAATGAGGATGTTGGGAGTAAGAAGTGAAACCTTTCGTCACTGTTTCATCCCAAGGTTAACAGAGGTATGGAAGAAGTTACCAGCAGGGTAGGGCATTAAATGTGAATCGCTACCTCCTCCTAGGAATACAGTGGAGACACAGAACTCGGCAAAGGGGATGGCTCAGGCTGGCGTCCCGCCACTCCATGGTACCAGGTGTTGGTTTTCCAACACATTGGGTGGAACTTACACTGTGGGCAGGGACAGCGTTGGATGTGCCGCCTGTCATTGTATTCCCCGCCTGATTTCCTTCACATTGCATTCAATGGAAAGGATAATCGTGGAGGGTGTATAACGGGTCCCCTTATCCGCCCCGTTTTATGCCCCTCTCAAAGCTCAAAGTTCCACCCATTGGGGGAAAAATTCGGTATCGCCCCATTTGGGGCGCCGTTATCGGCCGTGCGCAAAGTTTAGCGCCTGGCGCTAATTATCGCCTCCGACAGCAAACTTGGCTTTTATCGCCCCTGGAGGTGATTGGAGCGCTAAATCAGGAGCTTCACACCGGTCTTAAGGTGTAAAGTCCGAGGAGCGAGGCGCTACCTCAGAGAGCTGGCGAAGCAAGGAAGGGCAAATCAAAATAAACCTGCAAAGTGCTGCTCAGTACCCAAAACTCCTTCACACAGCGTTGAATCTCTCCAGAAGTCTCTCTCTCTCTCTCAGAATGTGTGGTGCAAAAATGTCACCGACAAAAAAAGGCAGGAAGCGGTCGCCTTTAAATAGCGCTCCCCCAGTCCCTTTCTGACAGCTTAACGCTCCCCTCAACCTGTCGTTGCTAGCGGCAGGCGGTAAGGCAGGGGGCGCCACTCAATATCCGGTCCGGGGCGCTACCGGGGCATTGCGTACTCGACTGACGTCACAATCTGCCGGCGCAGGAGATCGTGGTGGTAGTGTTTAGCGCCGCCGCAAAATGTCTAGTTAATTTTGCGAGCGGCACAAACATTGCCGCGCCCAGGCGCTAGTTGCTTTGCGTCCCATTAGTGCCCTCTTAAGGCTCTAACGGGAGGCGCAAACAACTGAATTTTTCCCCCATTGTGTCACTGCCTCCAAGGATTATAAAAACAGATGTGAAGCAATACCTTTGGCCTCGATTTTAAACGTGTGGGATCAATGTGTGTGGGGGAGGGCCTGAGGACGGAGAGATTTTGACTCCCGGGCCTCATTTCAATGTTCAGGCTCTGACCCCCCGCCAGAGCCCGGCAGGAATCCCTGCCTGGCCGGTGGGCAAGAGCGGGGAACTCGGGCGGCAGGAGGATGTCACCGGGAATCCACGCCAACCATGCCCAGAAGTCAGTTACGTGAAGGGGAGGTAGTCCAGAGGTCTTCGTCATCGGGGGGGAGGGAGGGGAGGCCCGAGGCAAGGGAGGCTCAAGGTTTCCTTGTGAGGCCTGGAGCAGCATCCCTGACCTCTTCACCCCTGACCTCCTCTGGCCCGCGACGCAGCACCCGGCAGGCTGGTGGGGAAGCCTCGCTCAGGCCTCAGGTGGAAATCAGCAGTTCGGCCCCCAATGATCTCATCGGAGCCTGACCTGCGCACTTAAAGAGGACCCCACTGGCTTGGAGCAGTCGGTCAGATCGGGGCGAGAAAGAGCGGGGGGGGCTTAAAATGGAGGCCTTAGGTTCACGCCCTCCCCCAGTTGCTTTGTGTGTCAATTTATGGTGTGGTACTAAGCCATCCAGACCAGTAGGTCCCAGGTTCAGTCACTGACCTGTGCTGCGGCAGCAGTTTGGATATTACAAATTGACCTGAGCGACCCTAGGAAAGCGAAGCGGGACAAGAGGAACAGCAACTTGATTTCAAGGCACTACATGCGTTTGACTCCACTCTGAAAGAAAGAAGGACTTGCGGTTATATTGCGCCTTTCACGAGCACCGGATGTCCCAAAGCGTTTTACAGCCAATTAAGTACTTTTTGAAGTGTAGTCGCTGTTGTAATGTGGGAAACGCGGCAGCCAATTTGCGCACAGCAAGCTCCCACAAACAGCAATGTGATAATGACCAGATAATCTGTTTTAGTGGTGTTGATTGAGGGATAAATGTTGGCCAGGACACCGGGGAGAACTCCCCTGCTCTTCTTCCAAATAGTGGCCGTGGGATCTTTTACATCCAGCTGAGGAAGCAGACAGGGCCTCGGCTTAATGTCTCCTCTGAAAGACGGCACCTCCGACAGTGCAGCGCTCCCTCAGCACTGCACTGGAGCGCCAGCCTAGATTTCTGCCCTCAAGTCTCTGGAGTGGGACTTGAACCCACAACCTTCTGACTCAGAGGCGAGGGTGCTACCCACTGAGCCACGGCTGACACACCTGCCTCTGTAATGCACCCCTGCCCTGTGTCCCAGTTCATACCATCTGCTCTTCTGGCATTTGCCTACTGTGCAAGCTTCTGTCCCTCCAGCCCACCAACACAGACAGATCCTTCACCACCACATCCTGCTCGCTGGAATTTTCTTCCTAAAATTCTTTCCTTCAAAAACCACCTCAAAACCTACCTCTTTGTTCCTTCAGCCACCTCCTGTAACTTCTCCCCTACTTCCTACGCGGTGCCTGCTAAACCCCTATCAATAGTAATGGTTGCTATCTTAAATGAAAGATGCTATATAAATTCTTGCTATTAATCTAATAATCCTTAACACTAACTTTTGCTAGAATGGTACCAAAACTGAGAAGTTATACCTATTGGGTAAGATTGAACAGGCTGGGGCTCTTTTCTCTAGAAAAGGGAAGGCTGCGGGGTTACCTGATAGAGGTCGTTAAAATTCTGAAAGGGTTCGATAGGGTAGACGTAGAGAAGGTGTTTCCACTTGTGGGTGAGACCAGAACTAGGAGCCATAAATATAAGATAGTCACTAATAACTCCAGTAGGAAAACTTCTTTACCCAGAGAGTGATGAGAATGTGGAACTCACTGCCGCAAGGAATAGTTGAGCTGACTAGCTTAGATGCATTTAACGGAAAACTAGATAAACACGAGGAAGAAATGAATAGAAGGTTATGTCGATGGGGTTAGAAGAAGGGTGGGAGGAGGTTTGTGTGGAGCATAAACACCAGCATGGACATGTTGGGCCGGATGGCCTGTTTCTGTGCTGTAAATACTATGTAACTATGTTACTATGTAATGGTTAGATCCTAATAATCCTTCATATTAACCTGTAATGTTTGGATTTTAATAAACTTTCACTGTAGCCTGTAATAGTTGGATTGTAATAACTCTCCATACTAACCAGGAAGGGTTTTGAGAGAGTAAATAAGGAGAAACTGTATCCAGGAGGGGCGGTAACCAGAGGACACAGATTTAAGGTAATTGGCAAAAGAATCAAAGGTGGAGATGAGGAGAATTTTTTTCACTCAGCGAGTTGTTATGATCTGGAACGCATTGCCTGAAAGGAAGTCGATTCAATAGTACTTTCAAAAGGGAATGTACTTGAAAAGGAAAAATTTGCAGGGTTAAGGGGAAAAAGTGTTGGAGTGGGACTAATTGGAGAGCTCTTTCAAAGAACAGGCATAGACACGATGGGCCAAATGGCCTCCTTCTGTGCTGTACGGTTCTATGATAGTGGAATTTGAATAAACTTTCACACTAACCTTTAAGAGTTGGACTCTAATAAGCTTCCACATTAACCTGTAATGGTTCGATTGGACCCACAAGCTGTCAAAATCTAATTTCCTATTTAATGATAATGAGCATTTGGTCTAATTATGCATGGAAACGCCGCACAATTGTGCTTGATATTTGCACATTATCCTGCTATGTGCTGACATCAGCTTACACGTGTCAAAATATAAATACAACATTTGCTGTTGCAAACATCCCACGATGAGGAATCTGCATCACACAGGGTGAATTGCTGTCATTTTTGAACTTCAAAAAAAAAATATTGGATTAGATTTCATTTGCACAGGGGGTTGCCTAATGCTGACAATAAGCACGGACCTGGGATGGATATTAGGCCTTGGTGACACACTTAATATTGTACCATCAATGCATTTTAATATAGCAGGAAACATAGCTAAACATAAAGGGAATATTACACAGAATTTTATTACATTTAATTATTGTTCAAGTCCAAAGGCAGAGGAGAATGGGAATTGCATCCACTTAGTCAACAGACCTCCGTTGCTGAGTTAGAAATTAAGGACACTTACCCCATTGAAGATGTCAGTTAAATTATGGATTGACCCTACGCTATCTGAACAATCTTCTCCCACCATATGTCCCTGCACACACCTTACCCTTTTCTTAAAGCACACATTATTGCTCATTCCTTATTACCCATGTGCCATTGACCTCTGAAATGTTCTTCCCAAACCACTTTGCCTCAGCAACACCCTCCCTGCCTTCAACAGCCTTAAAAGATCTTGCTCTTGGATCACGATTTCTGCTTGGATCCCTCCATTCTCCACCTTGTGAAGCGTCACGAGGTATTTCCTTTGTGTGGGGAGGGGCTGCTACAGAAACGTGAGCTGCTGTTGAGCGTTTACTGTCGGATTGAGACTCGGAATCAGTGGAATGTAGCCAGGTTCAAAAAAGAAAGTGGAGCACTTTTGGTCAAGCGAGTGTGGAGAATGGGTCAGGACGAGGTCTTGCATGAAAGGAAGATATGCACCATTAATCCACAGCCCACATATTCAGTCAAAGGTGGGTGACTTGAGTAGTTAGCAGAAGTTGGTTAACAGAAATATCTCATTTTTTTCCCTCCCTCCTAATCACCCCTCTTGAAATACCTGAGGCCAATTTTCCTCTCCATTACACCCTGTCCGCCAGTTCGTGGGATGTTATGGAAAATTCGGTGGTGATCTGTTTGTTGGATCTCTTAGCTTTTCACATACAAACTTACCAAAGGCTGTAAGGATTTCTGACTCCCTAATCTCCCACTTCCTTTAATCCTTTTAAGTTTTCACCTCAATGCCATTAACTGCTCCCTCCTCTAGTGTTCTCCCTGCACCCATATAAAATCTACATCACGGGGCTATGAAGTATATCGCGAACTAGCTGACCCACAAAAATCGAGTGCCGATTAACACGTTCTCTTTTTAAAATGTATTTGTTCATGGGATGCAGTTATCGCTGGTAAGGCCAGCATTTATTGCCCATCACTAATTGCCCTTGAGAATGTGGTGGTGAGCCGCCTTCTTGTACCGCTGCAGTCCATGTGGTGAAGGTACTCCCACAGTGCTGTTAGGGAGGGAGTTCCAGGATTTTGACCCAGCGATGGTGAAGGAACGGCGATATATTTCCAAGTCAGGATGGTGTGTGACTTGGTGGGGAACTTGGAGCTGATGGTGTTCCCATGTGCCTGCTGCCCTTGTCCTTCTGGGTAGTGGAGGTCACAGATTTGGGAGGTGCTGCCGAAGAAGCCTTGGTGAGTTGCTGCAGTGCAGCTTGTAGATGGTACACACTGCAGCCACGGTGCGCTGGTGGTGGAGGGAGTGAATGTTTAAGGTGGTGGATGGGGTGCCAATTAAGCGGGCTGCTTTGTCCTGGATGGTGTCGGGCTTCTTGAATGTTGATGGAGCTGCACTCCACGTATGTGGAGAATATTCCATCACACTCCTAACTTGTGCCTTGTAGATGGTGGAAAGGCTTTGGGGAGCCAAGAGGTGAGACACTCGCCGCAGAATACCCAACCTCTGACCTGCTCTTGTAGCCACAGTATTTATGTGGCTGGTCCAGATAAGTTTCTGGTCAATGATGACCCCCAGGATATTGATGGTGAGGGAATCGATGATGGTAATGCCATTGAATGTCAATGAGAGGTGGTTAGACTCTCGCTTGTTGGAGACGGTCATTGCCTGGCACTTCTTCCAAGACTTAAACCAGTCTACAAAAAAGAGTCCTTGCTGGAGTACAATTCCCCAGGTGTTAATCACCCTCCGATATCGCATTCAAGTGGCCATGCTTCACGTCTGTGCCTTGTTGGTGAGTATGGGCGGCTTTCTCAATCATGGAGGCATCGAGCTGAGTCGAAACCTGTACACAACTGACATCAAGACCATCGCATTTCCAGCGGTCACTGGACACCAATTAGGATCAGAAACCCTGACTGATTTTCTCTTCTCCAGCTCAAGCAGGCTGAGGCCAAGTCTTTTGCATTTGCCAACACAATAACAAGCATTGCATTTCAAACAATAATTCAGCATGTGAAATGCTTTGAGATCTCTCAACGTGGAATAGGCTACTTAAATGCAAATACTATGAATGTAGCGTTCCCTACCAGCACACTGTCTGAGACCAGCCAACATAGCGTATGACCGAGGAATTACATAGAAACATCGAAGATAGGAGCAGGAGATGGCCATTCGGCCCCTTGAGCCTGCTCCGCCATTTAATGAAATCATGGCTGATCATCCAAATTCAGTACCCTGTCCCTGCTTTCTCCCCATATCCCTTGATCCCTTTAGCCTTAAGAAATATATCTAACTCCTTCTTGAATATATTTAATGAATTGGCCTCAACTGCCTTCTGTGCTAGAGAATTCCACAGGTTCACCACTCTGGGTGAAGAAATTCCTCCTCATCTCTGTCCTAAATGGCTTACCCCTTATCCTTAGACTGTGACCCCTGGTTCTGGACTCCCCCGCCATCGGGAACATCCTTCCTGCATCTAGTCTGCCTAGTCCTGTTAGAATTTTATAAGTTTCAATGTGATCCCCTCTCATTCTTCTAAACTCCAGCGAATATAAGCCCAATCGACCCAATCTCTCCTCATACGTCATTCCTGCCATCCCAGGTATCAGTCTGGTGAATCTTCGCTGCACTCCCTCCATGGCAAGAACATCCTTCCTCAGATAAGGCGACCAAAACTGCACACAATACTCAAGGTGTGGTCTCACCAAGGCCCTGTACAACTGCAGCAAGACATCCTTGCTCCTGTCCTCGAATCCTCTCGCTATGAAGGCCAACATACCATTTGCCTGCTGCACCTGCATGCTTACCTTCAGCGACTGGTGACTTGGGGCCTTCCTATTTCTATCCCTCCTTGAGGGAAAGTGCCTTATCTCGGTTTGATCCCCAACTTTCAACAGCTCAGCTGATACTGGGACTTTGTCACGTGGCATCCATGCTGCACTAATGGGCCAGTCCTCGGGATCACTCTTTTGTGTATTTTTCATTGTTTAGTGGACCACGTTTTATTTTTAAGCTCGCTTATGGCGTAATATCCTGGAATCTGCTGTGGAATTAAACAGAAAGTTAGGAACAATTAGGGGGTGATTTTCTCAATGGGAAGCTTTTGGAGGCGGGACTCCCACTTGTGGGGTTGCAGTCCCGCCTCCATCAGCTTCTGGCCAACCAGCGGGATTTTCCCCTGATTGACCTTGTTATGCCCGCCCGGCGGGCTCAGCAGGCCAATTAGGGGAAAGCCAGTTGCAGAGCACGTCAACGTAAGACATGTCATCTGTCAAAAATTCTTGACAGATGAATTGTCAACGTTTGACATCTCTGCAGTTTGATGAGGTCTTGCATATAAGGCCTCATCAACCTTCTTTCTTTTACAGAAATGAGATGTTTATTGCATAAGAGAACGCAATGGCCATCTCTCATCTGCAACGCGGAGGTCCGAGAAGAAACCGACTGAAGCCTGCAGGAAGAAACAAAGGTAAGTACACTTTTAAAAACACTTAGGACTTACCTCAGATACTCACCTCTACACTCTTGCACCCATCACTTACCTTCACACCACACTTTTGCACCCTTCCGACCCCTGCAGACCCCCTACTCACCTCGGTGACCCTGCCGGGTTTTGGAGCCGTCGGGAATGTTGAGTCTGTGTTTTCCAAGTGTAGTTATGCTGAATAACTGGACACAGACAACAGAATACTTAAACCGGTCTTTAGTAATTGAGGGTCAGGGCTGAACTGAAATACAAACTGCTCCACAGGGTTTATATACCGGTGTGGTCACCACCGGTACTACAATATACAGGAGCCATCAGAAAGTAGTTCATCACCTTAAGGTAGTCTCTTAAGGTGGTACAGGTTACATACACTACAATTCCTCCCCTTTTAGCTTAACAGTGTACACCCCAATTTAAACATAACATGAATAACATATATATACAACTTTTATACAAAACTGTTCAAAGATTCAGTCTCTGAGGAGGCCTCCTGATCCGGGCCGGATAACGCCTTTCAGGGGTCTCTGGTTCTCGTTGCTGGGGTGACTCATCCATTTGATCTCTTATGGATTGAACATCATCATGTACGTTCGAATCTGAGGTAGATGCTACAGGCTCAATAACTTCTTCAACTGGTGTCTCTGCCGTAGACATGGGGTCGACCCTTGTTCTCGATTCCACAAGTTGGTCAGCATGACGTCGTATTACGTTCTCACCAACGTCTACCGTGTACATCAAGGGTCCTTGTCGGGCACGAATTGTTCCGGATTGCCATTTATCATTCCTGTAGTCCCTGGCCAACACTGGTTGTCCTATTTCGAAACTCCGAGTGCCCTTGTTATTTACGTGCTGGAATTGTTTGTTTTCGACTTCCCTACGCACATTGGGTTTTAACAAATCCAACCGGGACCGCAACCTCCTGTTATAGAACATTATGGCAGGGCTTTGATTTGTCACTGCATGCGTGGCGTTTCGATATGCCATCAGGAAATTGTCCACTTTGTGTTGTAGTGGAATATGGTCTTCGCTCATGGCCTTTATCGCCTTTTTGAACGTTTGTACAAATCTCTTGGCCAACCCATTTGTAGCCGGATGATATGGGGCAGATGTATAGTGTTTCACCCCATTCTTCTTCATGAATTTCTGGAATTCTTCTGACACGAACTGTGGTCCGTTGTCTGAACATATTTGTTCCGGCAACCCATTCCTTGCAAATATGGTTCCTGGAACTGCGATCGTCTTTTCCGAGGTATTGGTCGACATCTTAATCACTTCTGGCCATTTAGAATGTGCGGCTACCGCTATCAGAAACATGGAATCCATGAATGGACCTGCAAAGTCGATATGCACACGTTGCCAAGGGGTTGACGGCCATTCCCACGGATGCAGCGGTGCAATTGGAGGTGCATTTTGAACTTTTTGGCACCCTGAGCAGCTTTTAGTCAGATCCTCTATTTGTTTGTAGATACCTGGCCACCACACATAAGCCCTAGCAAGGCCTTTCATCTTGACTCCCCCCAGATGACCTTCATGCAGTTCCTTCAGAACTCTCTCCCTTAATTTAGGAGGAATAATCACCCTTGTTCCATACATCAATGTTCCTTGACAGACGGACAGCTGCTCTCGTCTGGCTGAGAATGCCGGTAACAGTGGTTCGCCATGTGTTGGCCATCCCTTCACTGTCAAATCGTAGACCCGAGACAGTGTCGGGTCGTTTCTGGTCTCTCTCTCAATACTCGCATTGGTGACTGGTAAGCATTCGATGATGGTCGAGTGAAATATCTCGACAGGGTCAACTGCCGGTGCCTCTTCCGCTGTAGGTAGTGGCAGGCGCGACAGCCCATCAGCATTACCATGTTGCTTTGTACCTTTGAATTCGATATCATGTTGATGTGCCCCTAGGAAAAGGGACCATCTCTGAAGCCTCTGCGCCGTCATAACCGGAACACACTTCTTAGGGTTAAAGATGGAAACCAACGGCTGGTGATCTGTCAGCAGCGTAAACCTTTGGCCTTGCAGGTAATGGTTAAATTTCTTAACTCCCCACACGAGGCTGAGAGCCTCCCTATCTATCTGAGCATAGTTGCGCTCAGCGGAGGACAATGATCTGGATGCGAACGCGACTGGCCTTTCCAAGCCATTTGGCAACTTATGTGAGAGCACTGCCCCGATACCATATGGCGAAGCATCACAAGCTAAATGAATAGGCAGCGTTGGGTTAAAGTGAGCTAACACTTCCTTAGAGGTGATCAGTGCCTTGCTTTTTTGAAAAGCCCGCTTACAGTCCTTGCTCCACTTCCATGGTACTCCCATTTGCAAAAGAGTGTTCAGCGGGTGTAACACCGTGGATAAATTTGGAAGAAACTTGTGGTAATAGTTAATCAACCCAAGGAACGACCTCAAGTGGGATACATTATCCGGAGCGGGAGCTTTCACAACAGCTTCGATCTTGTCAGGTGACTTATGAAGCCCCTCCTGGTCAATGACGTGACCGCAGTACGAGATTCGTTTCTGAAAGAACTCACATTTCTGGCGATTAACTCTGAGTCCATATTCTTTCAATCTGGTGAGCACCTGCTCCAAATTCGCGAGGTGTTCCTTATCATCATCTCCTGTAATCAGAATGTCGTCCAGGTAGCATTGTGTGCCTGGAATTCCCTGTAATACCTGCTCCATGGCCCTTTGCCAAATCGCTGGAGCCGATGCCACTCCAAAAACCAGTCTATTATTCCGATATAAGCCCTTATGTGTGTTGATCGTGAGATACTGGCGTGACGCTTCATCAACTTCCATCTGTAAGTACGCCTGCGCCAGGTCTATCTTGGTGAAGTGTTTCCCGCCAGACAGCGAAGCAAAGATATCCTCAATCCGCGGAAGCGGATATTGCACCGTGTGAAGAACCGGATTAACAGTGATCTTGAAATCGCCACGGATGCGAACCTTCCCAGATTCCCCCGGTTTGTTGCTCAACGAACGCTTCATGACGGGAACAATGGGCGTGGCCCATTCGCTCCAGTCCACCTTTGACAGTACTCCTGAACATTCTTGCCCTTCCAGCTCTGCTTCCACAGCAGGTCGTATCGCATAAGGTACCGGTCTGGCTTTGAAAAATGTTGGATTTGCATGTTCTTCAAACTTGATGTTTGCCGTAATTCCTTTCAGTGTTCCCAGTCCCTGTTGGAACACCTCCTTAGCATCGTCCAATATTTTGGACAGTTGTTTAGGTTTGACGTCGTCCTCTTTACAGGAATCTACAGTTAGTGCTTGTAAGGAATGCCAGTCCATATTTATTCTCCGGATCCATTCCCGTCCCAGTCGTGGTGGACCTCCCTCAGGTAACACATATAAGTCCATTCCCTGACTTTCTTTACCATTGTAGACCACCTTTACCTTTATCTTTCCGATGGGGTATACTCTTTGCCCCGTGTATGTTTTCAATACAATCTCCGTATCCCTCAGGGGAATGTGTGAGAATAACCTTTTGTACTCTTGCTTATTCATGACCGTCAATGCCGATCCAGTGTCCAATTCCATCTTCACTTGGACTCCTGCTATCCGAAGCATGACCCAGATAGTTTGGTGGTCTGCTGTGTTACCCACATTATGTATTTTTAGACAACCCAGTTCCTTACTGCTGGAGTCTGAATCCGTCTTTTGTTCATCCGAACTGTTCACCTTGTGTACTTTCTTGTACTTCTCCTGCGGTGACTTTTTGTTGCTGGTCTTCTTTCCTGACCGGCATACTTTCGCTATGTGACCAAGTCTGCCACATTTCCTGCATTCTTTATCTTTGAACCAGCACTGGTTCTGATCATGCGTTGTCCTTCCGCAATGATAACGCTTTACTGCACCCAATGCCATTTCATTGGTGCTGAATTCCGATGGCCTTTGCTGCATTTCCACAGTGCCTCGTGCTGCTGCCTCATGCGATGCTGCAATGCTGAAAGCTTTGTCCAGCGTAAGATCCTTTTCCTCTAGCAGTCGCTTCTGGGTTCCTTCCTTTAATAGCCCACACACGAACTTATCTCTCAGAGCGTCTGCTAGTCCTGTACCGAACTGACAGTACTTTGATAACTTGCACAGTTCGATTAAGAATTCAGCGTTGCTTTCCCCTTTCAGCTGAATTCTTTTGTAAAATTTAAATTGTTCCGCTATCAGCAGCGGCATGGGGTTTAAATGCTCTTGCAGGATAGTAACAATCTCCGCGAAACTCTTTCCTACCGGTTTATCTGGTGTTACAAGGTGCCTTAATAACCCGTACGTCTTCGCACCCGTCGAGTTTAATATGGTTAGTGCTTTCTTATCTGCCGGTACCTCATTCGCTGTACAGTAAACTTCAACACGTTCCACATAAGTGGCCCAATCTTCTACATCGCTATCAAAAGCAGTGATGTTACCCGTTTTTGGCATCTTGTTGAGTTTCCTTTATTTTATTTATTTTCCAAAATGGCGGCTTCCCGCGCTTGGCGGCTTTTCCCGCGCTTGTCTTCTTCCCCTGCCGACTAAAATGGCGATTACCGCGCTGTTGCCGTTCTCGCCTCCCAGCAGTTCTTTATTTCCCCCGACGCTGCTGCTCTTGTTCCCCGCCGCTCCCGCGGTCCTCGTGGACATTAACGCTTCTCTGGCTGCTGCGCGTCTCTGCCCGATTGCAGTCCAGCCCCTTACACCGGCTGCGGTCGTGTTCTCCGCCCTTTTCTTCGGTTTCCCTCCCCTTCTCCCACTGACAACTCGGCCGACTTTCTCTCCGTGTCGCTAGATCGGGCTTACCCGCCGCTGTCGTAGAAGGGATGATCACTGCCTGTTGCTGATGGTGGACTTCGTGGCCAGCAAATCCAACCCGGGTTCTCGATGCCTCCCGTGCGCTGTGGTGCTCAGCAGGATGATGAGGGCGGATGCCCCTTTTCGACGCCCGTTCTGAGGACGAAGCTTCAAAACTGCCGCTAGGTACGATCAGACTCGTCGCCACTGTTGAGTCTGTGTTTTCCAAGTGTAGTTATGCTGAATAACTGGACACAGACAACAGAATACTTAAACAGGTCTTTAGTAATTGAGGGTCAGGGCTGAACTGAAATACAAACTGCTCCACAGGGTTTATATACCGGTGTGGTCACCACCGGTACTACAATGTACAGGAGCCATCAGAAAGTAGTTCATCACCTTAAGGTAGTCTCTTAAGGTGGTACAGGTTACATACACTACAGGGAAGCCCACACTTCAGGGCTCAAAAACAGGATAATCCTATTTAATAGGCTTTACTCCCTTCCCGCCTCCAAGAAGACGGGACCCGGCGCGGGACAGCAACTCGCCTCCTGGGAGGACGGCATGGAGGTGGGTTGGGGGGCGGCCCCCAAATTCTGCCATTTTCCCGGCAGTCCCGCCTCCTCGGGGCTGAGAAAATCGCCCCCTTAGTGTCAGAGTCAGAGAGAACCTGAGTATGATTGGATGGGGGCAGATCAAGCATCGCTTCATTGTGGCATAATAACCAAAGTGGTATTATATCACATGCTATACTCCTGGCTGTAACATACTTACATTTTGCATATAAATACAGGAACTATCTCTATTAAACAGAGGACTATTTCTAACTGCCATCCACTCTTCCTCCTGACTGGCTCCCTGATAACCCTGGTCTAGCTTGATCAATTTGTAAGCCACCCTCTTTTTCTCGCCATGGAATTCAGCCACGCGAAAAATCATCGCAGCCACAGTCAAATGGAAGATTTCTAAACTGAAGGAAACTCTTGCAATGTTTGCAAGTGTGTTTGAGCCCGCAGCAGACTCGGGGTTTAAATAGGGTTGCCAACTCTGGTTTGACGTATTCCTGGAGATTTGTTCAGGTGCCATTTGATCACATGGCATTGCATCATGTGACACCACACATGTGATGCTTAATCACATGGCATTGCATCATGTGACACCACGCATGTGATGCTTAATCACATGACATTTCATCATGTGACGGCAAATGTTATTTCATAGTTGAGTGTCTCAGTATCACAAAGCCTTGAATAAAATAGTTGATTTTTGTTTTGTAGTGAGATGAATAACATAATTAATACATTAAAAAAAAACACAAATGAATAGAAAGATTTAAGGATAGGTAATGTTTAAACAAGAACTACTTCTGTGATGTTTCTACAGTATCGACCGCATTGAGAAAGTAAATACCACTGATAGAACAAAAACATCATCGATGTAAGTAACGTCTAACTATAGAAGTTTTTGCACAATTTTATGACTTTTTACCATACACAGCAAAATATAAAAATAACAAATAAAATCAAAAACAAACCTAATTCAATTCACGGACTCCCACCGCTGAAGCCCAGCCTCGGGGAGGTGAGGCTCAGTCCTCAGGGAGAAGCACCAAAGATCCTGACTCCCGGAACAAAGCACATTGTACAACAACGCATATCACAGGCCGACATGAATCCTCCCTCCACTTTGTGTTTCTCTCTCTCTCTCTCCCTCCCCTGTTTGTGTTGCTCTCTCTCTCCCCCAGTTTGTGTTTCTCTCTCTCTCTCCCCCTCCCCCAGTTTGTGTTGCTCTCTCCCTCCCTCCCCCAGTTTGTGTTGCTCTCTCTCTCCCTCTCTCTCTCCCCCAGTTTGTGTTGCTCTCTCTCTCCCTCCCCCAGTTTGTGTTTCTCTCTTTCTCTCTCCCCTAGTTTGTTTCTCTCCCTCTCTCTCTCTCCCCCAGTTTGTGTTTGTGATATCCGAGTGGTAAGGCCCAATAACTGCTATAAGCCAGACTTCAGGAACCAAAACTTTACTTTTTAATTACACAGTTTAGGAGAGAACATAGCTCTTACAGCTGCAGGCATGCACACTCTATTTCTTACTGCACGAGCAAAAGATGGAGGATCAACCTCTGAGTCATACCCAGAATGCAATGCCACTACCTTAATAAGTGGTGTGCCAGGACATTACCTTAAAACACTGGTAATTGTGATCCCTTACTATTTGTCTCCATCTGGTGGATAACTTAAGCATTAGATCCCAGATTACTATATCCCGCCCCCTCTTATGTTTACAATAATTTCTTAACAACATTCTTAAAAAGTCCATAAGGAAACTCCTTTAACGATAGTCCATACTGAACGGATCTAGCAGGTCATGATCAATCTCTCTGGTGGCTTGTGAGTCCTTGTTGAACGTCTTACAGTCAAGTCCCTGCTTGGTTGTGGTAGAGCCACCTGCTGCTCCTGAGCAGTACTCAGAGTATCTGACTCTGCTACGATGCTTTCCTCTTGATGACGGGGTCCAGGTATAACTGTCTCTGTTCGTGGTGTTGGTACCACCAATGCATTTGGATAACTGGGGACCAACTTGTCCTCCAACATTTCCTCTGGAACCTCCAGTTCGATTTCCGTGTGTCTGGTCAGTATCTGACCCACATGTCTGCGTACTACCTGACCAGTTCCCACCATGACCATATATGATACTGGACCGGTCATTGAGTATATGATGCCAGGAATCCATTTTGGACCATAACTGAAATTCCTGGTAAGGACCGCATCACCTTCTCCAAAACTGCGGCTCTTTGTCCTTCTGTCATGGTTCTCCTTTTGTTTGATTTGTCGGTTTTCCACCTTCCTTTTTAGATCTGGGTGAACCAGGTCAAGAGTGGAGCGTAGTCGACGTCCTAACAACAACTCAGCAGGAGAGAGTCCTGTGGTAGATTGAGGTGTTATTCTGTAACTGAACAGAACTCGTGACACCTTTGCTGCCAAACTCCCTTCCGCACTTTTTTTCATCATCTCCTTAAATGTTTGTATGGCTCTCTCCGCAAGTCCATTTGAAGACGGATGATATGGAGCTGAAGTCACGTGCACTATGCCATTGTTTCTCATGAACGCTTTTGTTTCTGTACTCACAAAACACGTGGCATTGTCACTTACTACGATCTCCAGTATCCCTTGATTACTAAAACTCCTGTGCAGGCAGTCTATAGTAACAGTAGATGAAGCAGAATTTACAGGATACACATCCATCCATTTGGAATGTGCATCAATGATTATGAGGAACATCTTTCCCATGAATGGACCCGCATAATCTACATGTAATCTTCTCCATGGTTTATCCGGCCACTCCCAGGGGTGGAGTGGAGCTGCTGCTGGTGCTTTCCTGTGTACTTGACAAGTGCTGCATGTCTTGACAAGATTTTCTAACTCCTCATCTAGCTTTGGCCACCACAAGTAACTCCTTGCCAAGGCTTTCATACGTGAAACTCCAGGATGACACTGATGTAGTTGCACTAGGATAGACTGTCGTGCTGGCTGTGGAATAATCACTCGAGCTCCCCACAACACGCAACCATCCTGCACACTCAGCTCTGTTTTCCTGACACTGTAAGGTATGAAATCAGTCCCTTCCGGATGTTGTGGCCAACCCCTCATTACATATTCTTGGACTCTAGACAGTACTGGATCTTTACCTGTCCATGCCATTACTTGTTCTGCGGTCACAATTGCCGTGTCCGTATCCTCCAACATCAAAACTCTGTCTTCTGGAGCTGCATGGATAGGTGTACCTGGTAGTGGAAGACGGCTCAAGGCATCTGCGTTCCCATGGTACTTGCCCACCTTGTAAATGATGACATACTCATATGCCCTCACCGTCACTGCCCACCTCTGGATCCGGGGTGACACCATCTGTGGTACTGCTTTCATCTCATTAAAAAGAGATAGAAGAGGTTTATGATCGGTGCATATGGTGAATTTCCTGCCATATATGTACTTGTGAAACCTCTGTAACCCAGACATTACTGCTAATCCCTCTTTATCTAACTGGGAATAGATTTTTTCAGCTGGGGTCAGAGTTCGAGACATAAACCCTATCGGTCTTTCTGTTCCATCTTCCAAGCTGTGTGAAAGAACTGCCCCGACCCCGTAAGGTGAAGCGTCACAAGAGAGAATGATGTCTTTCTCTGCATTGTAGTGAACCAGCACATCCGAGGACAGCATCAGTTTCTTGGACTGTTCAAATGAAACTCTCTGTTCCTCTTTCCACTGCCACTGTGTCTCCTTGTGCAGAAGTTTGTGAAGAGGTGCTAACACTGTTGACAAGTTTGGCAAAAACCTGTTATAAAAGTTTAGCAGTCCCAGGTAAGCTTTTAACTCAGTCACATTGGTAGGAGCTGGGGCCTCCTGCAGTGCTTGTACCTTCTCCTTGATGGCATCCACTCTATGTCCCAGGAACACGGCCTCATTCCCCAGGAAAGTACACTTACTCCTCTTGAGCCGTAACCCAGCCTTATCCAATCTTTGTAGTACCTCTCTGAGTGCTCAGATGCTCCTGGTCGGTTCTTCCCGTCACCAGAATGTCATCCGGATAGATTGAAACATGTGGAATCCCTTGCAGTACACCCTCGATAGTCCTCTGGAAAATAGCTGGACTAGATGAGACACCGAATGGTAAATGGTTATAGGTAAACAAACCCTTGTGTGTATTTATGGTTACATACTTCTTGGATTCCTCATCTAGTGTAATCTGCAAGTATGCATGACTCATATCCAGCTTCGTGAATTTCTTCCCTCCAGCCAGGTTTGCAAAAAGATCCTCAGTTTTAGGAATAGGATACTGTTCAAGTTTAGACACCCTATTTACAGTCAATTTATAATCTCCACAGATTCTTACCGAATTGTCTGGTTTTAAAACAGGTACAATGGGAGCTGCCCATTCTGAACATTTTACGGGTTCCAGAATGTTCTCTCTCAAAAGACTGTCAAGCTCAGCCTCTACCTTCGGTTTCATGGCATACGGCACAGGTCGTTGTTTATAAAACCTTGGCAGTGCCTCCTTGTCGACATAAATCTTAGCTGGGGGGCCGTTAAATGCTCCAAGTTCTTCCTTGAACACATTCTCATGTTCAATCAACACTTCTTGCAAAGACAATTGTTTGCCTCCCTCTAGTTGATTTATTGCTCCCCAATCTAATTTAAGTTCTTTTATCCAGCCCCGACCTAACAAGTTTGGTCCAGAACCCGATACTACAACTACAGGTAGCTGTTCCACGGTGTCCCTGTGTTGCACAGTTACAGTAGCTGTACCCAATGTCGCCACTCGTTCACCGGTATATGTTTTAAGCTGCATAGAGCAAGACTTTAACTCTGGAACTTTCGCACGGTTCCACAATTTTGAGTACTCCTCCCTGTTCATTATGGTATCCACCTCAAAGTTCACCTTAGAATCATTTACTATCAATTGCAAAGTGATAGGATCCACTTTTGGAATGTCCTCTACCATACTATGCAATATGAACATGTCGTCTTCTTTCTCAGCTTTTCCACTGATGTGATGTGCTCCCTGTTTTTTTCACTTCTCTTACTAAGTTTTGCTTTTCTTCCCCTTTAGGTTTGTATACCTCGAGGATAGCTTTTGCTCAGCATGCACGTTTTATATGTCCTTTTTTCCCACACTTGTGGCACTTTTCCTCCAGAAACCTGCATTCCCTCGCCAGGTGATCTCGATTGCATCTATAACATGCCTTTACATGATCACGTTGTGGTTTCTGACTCATATTTAACTTGTGCACCAGCGGACCTCCAACTTGCTTTGTCGCAGCCCAGTCTGAACCTTGTATCTCTTTTACATCACGGTTAGCTGTCTCTATTAATTGAGCAAGTTCCAACGCTTTTTCATACGTAAGCCCAGTCTCGAACAATAATCTCCTCTGCATTCGAGCATCCATTATCCCGCAAACAAGCCTATCTCTCAGCATGTCTTTCAAACTGTTCCCGTAATTGCAATCATGTGGCAGATTTCTCAACACCGCTACATAATCCAATACAGTCTCTCCCGGTTTCCTGTTCCGTGAATTAAATTTGAAATGCTGTACAATCTCACTCGGTCTGGGATTGAAATGATCCTTTAGCAAGTCCACTAAGTTAGTAAATGGTACGACTCCAGGCTTCTCAGGACTGCATAAGTTTCTCATTAAACTATTCGTCTGACTTCCCACGGAAGTGAGCAAAATAGCTCTCCTTTTCCCGACATCAACTATATCATTTGCTACAAAGAAATGCTCCAGTAACTCACAGTATTCAGTATTCTTTCCATGCCTGCGTCTGAACATCAAAAGCAGAGAGCTGTCCTACTATAGTAGCCATGATTCCTTGATTCAGTGCTTTTCTTTTATTTTCCCTCTTCAAGATGAGATCTGTTCAGCCTCATCGCCAAATGTGATATCCGAGTGGTAAGGTCCAATAACTGCTATAAGCCAGACTTCAGGAACCAAAACTTTACTTTTTAATTACGCAGTTTAGGAGAGAACATAGCCCTTACAGCTGCAGGCATGCACACTCTATTTCTTACTGCATGAGCAAAAGATGGAGGATCAACCTCTGAGTCATACCCAGAATGCAATGCCACTACCTTAATAAGTGGTGTGCCAGGACATTACCTTAAAACACTGGTAATTGTGATCCCTTACTATTTGTCTCCATCTGGGGATAACTTAAGCATTACATCCCAGATTACTATAGTGTTGCTCTCTCTCCCTCCCCCAGTTTGTGTTTCTCTCTCTCACTCTCCCCCAGTTTGTGTTTCTCTCCCTCTCTCTCTCCCCTAGTTTGTGTTTCTCTCTCTCTCCCCCAGTTTGTGTTCCTCTCTCTCTCTCCCAGTTTGTGTTGCGCTCCCTCTCTCTCTCTCCCTCCCCCAGCTTGTGTTGCTCTCTCTCTCCCTCCCTCAGTTTGTGTTGCTCTCTCTCTCCCAGTTTGTGTTGCTCTCTCTCTCTCCCTCTCTCTCCCCTAGTTTGTGTTTCTCTCTCTCTCTCTCTCCCCCAGTTTGTGTTTTTCTCTCTCTCTCCCCCAGTGCCTGTTTCTCTCTCTCTCTCTCTCCTCCCCCAGTTTGTGTTTCTCTCTCTCTCTCTCTCTCTCTCTCCCCCAGTTTGTGTTTCTCTCTCTCTCTCTGCCCCAGTTTGTGTTTCTCTCTCTCTCCCCCAGTGTGTGTTTCTCTCTCTCTCTCCCTCCCCCAGTTTGTGTTTCTCTCTCTCTCTCTCTCTCTCCCTCCCCAGTGTGTGTTTCTCACTCTCTCTCTCTCTCTCTCTCCCCCAGTTTGTGTTTCTCTCTCTCTCTCTCTCTCCCTCCCCAGTTTGTGTTTCTCTCTCTCTCTCTCTCTCTCTCTCTCCCCCAGTTTGTGTTTCTCTCTCTCTCCCTCCCCAGTTTGTGTTTCTCTCTCTCTCTCTCTCTCTCCCTCCCCCAGTTTGTGTGTGTCTCTCTCTCTCCCCCAGTTTGTGTTTCTCTCTCTCTCTCTCACTCTCTCCCCCAGTTTGTGTTTTTCTCTCTCTCTCCCCCAGTGCCTGTTTCTCTCTCTCTCTCTCTCCTCCCCCAGTTTGTGTTTCTCTCTCTCTCTCTCTCTCTCTCTCTCCCCCAGTTTGTGTTTCTCTCTCTCTCTCTGCCCCAGTTTGTGTTTCTCTCTCTCTCCCCCCAGTTTGTGTTTCTCTCTCTCTCTCTCCCCCTCCCCCAGTTTGTGTTTCTCGCGCTCTCTCTCTCTCCCTCCCCCAGTTTGTGTTTCTCTCTCTCTCTCTCTCTCTCAAATTCAAATTCAAATTCAAATGCTTTATTGGCATGAAAGTTTACAGAGAACCATATTGCCAAAGCTTACATAGCAAAAAGGTACATTTTCAAACATTCTGTAGGTGTCAATCGATTTGACATTTGTTGGGTACATACAATATTACTTTTAAACAATATTGATTTTAAACAGTCTTTGTACTTCATTTGGTACGTTCAATATTAATTTTAAACAGTCTTAATTTTAAACAGTCCTCAGGTTGTGACATGTTGTTACATATTTGGCCCCAAGGTATGGTCTGTCTCCTTCTCCCAGGACTAATCTCAATTTTGACAGGTCATCCAATTCCTTGAAATCTGGGGTTGTTTGGCTTAGCTTGTTGAATAATATGTTTCTTGATGTGTTGAATTTTTCGCATTTTAGGAGGAAATGCATTTCTGTTTCAACCTCGCCGGCCAGACATTGATCGCATATTCTATTCTCTCTAGGCTGCCAGGATTTCTTGTATCTGCCTTTTTCAATTTCCAGTTGGTGGTCGCTTAGTCTGTACCTGGTGAGGGTCTGTCTCTGTTTTGTGTCTCTGATGGTCGTGAGGTAGTCTGCCAGTTTATATTCTCTTTTTAGGGCCCGGTAACATTCTAATCTGCTTTGGCTTTCGGTTATTTTGTTCCAATGTTCCAGGTAGGTTTCTTTGCATTGTTTAATGATTTGGTTCACTCGGATTGGTGTTTGGACGGCTGTGTTGGTCTGGGGCTGGTCAGGGTCCGGCTGAGTACTTAGTTTCAGTAGCAGCTGACTCAGGGGACTCTTTTCTGGGTTTAGCTCTTGGGTCTGAAAGGCTTTGAAAGGCTCCCTCCCCCAGTTTGTGTGTATCTCTCTCTCTCCCCCAGTTTGTGTTTCTCTCAGTTCAGTTCAGTTCAGTTTTCAGTTCAGTTCAAATGCTTTATTGGCATGAAAGTTTACAGAGAACCATATTGCCAAAGCTTACATAGCAAAAAGGTACAGTTTTCCAACATTCTGTAGGTGTCAATCGATTTGACATTTGTTGGGTATATACAATATTACTTTTAAACAATATTAATTTTAAACAGTCTTTCTACTTCATTTGGTATGTTCAATATTAATTTTAAACAGTCTTACTTTTAAACAGTCCTCAGGTTGTGACATGTTGTTACATATTTAGCCCCAAGGTATGGTCTGTCTCCTTCTCCTAGGACTAATCTCAATTTTGACAGATCATCCAATTCCTTGAAATCTGGGGTTGTTTGGCTTAGCTTGTTGAATAATATGTTTCTTGATGTGTTGAATTTTTCGCATTTTAGGAGGAAATGCATTTCTGTTTCAACCTCGCCAGCCAGACATTGATCGCATATTCTATTCTCTCTAGGCTGCCAGGATTTCTTGTATCTGCCTTTTTCAATTTCCAGTTGGTGGTCGCTTAGTCTGTACCTGGTGAGGGTCTGTCTCTGTTTTGTGTCTCTGATGGTCGTGAGGTAGTCTGCCAGTTTATATTCTCTTTTTAGGGCCCGGTAACATTCTAATCTGCTTTGGCTTTCGGTTATTTTGTTCCAATGTTCCAGGTAGGTTTCTTTGCATTTTTTAATGATTTGGTTCACTCGGATTGGTGTTTGGACGGCTGTGTTGGTCTGGGGCTGGTCAGGGTCCGGCTGAGTACTTAGTTTCAGTAGCAGCTGACTCAGGGGACTCTTTTCTGGGTTTAGCTCTTGGGTCTGAAAGGCTTTGAAATGAAGGGTGTCTGGGGAGCTAGATTTGAGGTGATTTAGGAAGTTTAGTGCTCGTTTTTGGATGTTTATTATCAGTGGGTATCTGCCTAGTTCGGCTCTGCATGCATTTGTTGGCGTTTTTCTTTGGGTGCGAAGGATGCTTCGGCAGAATTCTGCATGTAGGGCTTCTATTGTGTGTTTTTCCCATTTAGTGTAGCTTTGGTGATTTAGCGGGCCCCATACTTCACTACCGTACAGTGCAATGGGCAGGATTATGCCCCGTTTGTGTTTTTCTCTCTCTCTCTCCCCCAGTGTCTGTTTCTCTCTCTCTCTCTCTCCTCCCCCAGTTTGTGTTTCTCTCTCTCTCTCCCTCCCCAGTTTGTGTTTCTCTCTCTCTCTCTCCCCCCAGTTTGTGTTTCTCTCTCTCTCTCTCTCTTTCCCCAGTTTGTGTTTCTCTCTCTCTCTCCCCCAGTTTGTGTTTCTCTCTCTCCCTCCCCCAGTTTGTGTTTCTCTCTCTCTCCCCCCCAGTTTGTGTTTCTCTCTCCCCCAGTTTGTGTTTCTCTCTCTCTCTCTCCCGCCAGTTTGTGTTTCTCTCTCTCTCTCTCTTTCCCCAGTTTGTGTTTCTGTCTCTCTCTCCCACAGTTTGTGTTTCTCTCTCTCTCTCCCCCAGTTTGTGTTTCTCTCTCTCTCTCCCCCAGTTTGTGTTGCTCTCTCTCTCTCTCGCCCTCCCCCAGTTTGTGTTTCTCTCTCTCCCCCAGTTTATGTTTCTCTCTCTCCCTCCCCCAGTTTGTGTTTCTCTCTCTCTCTCTCTCTCTCTCCCCCAGTTTGTGTTGCTCTCTCTCTCTCTCGCCCTCCCCAGTTTGTGTTTCTCTCTCTCTCTCTCTCTCTCCCCCAGTTTGTGTTTCTCTCTCTCTCCCTCCCCCAGTTTGTGTTTCTCTCTCTCTCTCCCCCAGTTTGTGTTGCGCTCTCTCTCTCTCTCCCCCAGTTTGTGTTTCTCTCTCTCTCTCTCTCCTCCAGTTTGTGTTGCTCTTTCTCTCTCTCCCTCCCCCAGTTTGTTTCTCTCTCTCTCTCCCCCCAGTTTTGTTTCTCTCTCTCTCTCTCCCCCCCAGTTTGTGTTGCACTCTCTCTCTCCCCCCAGTTTGTGTTGCTATCTCTCTCCCTCCCTCTCCCAGTTCACATTGCTCTCTCCCCCTCCCTCCCCCAGTTTGTGTTGCTATCTCAGGACACACACGGAGATTCCAGGCGATTTCTGTTGGCCCCGATGCCATCATCCTCACAACCGGTAAGGCGGTACGTTCTGAATAGCAGGCAGACTAGCAGGACCCAGACAACATGAATTGCCTGCAAGCCACTACAGTCAGGGTGCGGCACATGCGTGAACTGCACATATAAGGACTGTTCCTCTCGGGTCACCAGCAGCATCGCCCGGGAGACCAATCGCCCATTCCGGTAGACTCCCGTCCAAAGCAGGAGGGTTGGAAACACTAGGTTTGAATGAAAGTTCCAGAAGCTCAAAGTTTGCCCACATGCAGCATCTAGTAAGACACAACTCGATTGGTCAATAAGCCATTGTGAGGCAGTACCTTCAGGAGATAAGGAAAAGGGGGAAATCTCCTAAGGTTAAGATCATTGCAGCTGAAATAGAAATGGTCTCATTTCCTAGTGTTAACATTTTGAGAGAAAAAAAGTAACTAACGTTCACCAGTGTTCATGTTACACACCAGCCTCCTCCCACCCCTCTTCATCTGACACTATCAGCATAACCTTCTATTCCTTTCTCCCTCGTGTTTATCTAACTTCTCCTTAAATGCATCTATACTATTCGCCTCGACCACTCCCTGCGGTAGCGAGTTCCACATTACCACCACTCTCTGGGTAAAGAAGTTTCTCCTGAATTCCCGATTGGATTTATTAGTGACTATCTCTTATGTTTATGGCCCCTAGTTTTGGACTCCCCACCCCCACCCCCCACCCCCCACGGGTGGAAACGTCTTCACTACATCTACCCTATCGAATCCCCTTCATAAATTAAAAGACCTCTGTTAGGTCACCCCTCAACCTTCTCTTTTCCTCTGTAAAGAGCCTCAGCCAGTTCAATCGTCCCTGCTAGTCATGAAATCATGAAATTGCTGCAAAATCGTCATCTGGTTATTAAGTGTGTGTTATTTCTATCTTGTTCTGCACTCAGTAAAATCAATAGAAATTTTAATAACACAAAGCTGCTGAAAGTCTGTAACTGATGATTGCTGCTGTAATGTGGTTTACAGTTGTTGTTAACGAAGAAACAAATTATGACTAATAATTAGAAAATGATCTCCGTTGCCACATTCCCCAGCAGTTATTATTTTTACTACCCACCCAAACTAGAAAAGCTCAGCTGAGCCTAGGTAAACCAAGTGGTTGTATAGACTCATAGAATCATAGAATGGTTACAGCACAGAAGGAGGCCATTCGGCCCGTCGAGCCCGTGCCGGCTCTCTGCAAGAGCACTTCAACTAGTCCCACTCCCCACCACCTCCCCTCCGCCCTTTCCCCGTAGCCCTTCAAAAAAATTTCTCTCAGGTACTTATCCAACTCCCTTTTGAAAGCCACAATTGAGTCTGCCTCCACCACCCTCTCGGGCCGTGCATTCCAGATCGCTGCGTGAAAATGCTTTTTCTTACGCCGCCTTTGGTTCTTTTGCCAGTCACCTTAAATCTGTGTCCTGTGGTTCTCGAACCCTCTGCCAATCTTCATCTCCGTTCCCTCGTTCACCCACTGATTGCTGGCTCATATCCAATCCCCCATATCCTGGTCTCAATCGCTGACAGAAAGAAAATAGAAAGACTTGCATTTATATAGCACGACTTCCCAAAGTGCTTTATAGACAATGAAGTACTTCTTGAAGTGTGGTCACTGTTGTAATGTAGGAAACACAGCAGCCATTTTGCACACAGCAAGCTCCCACAAACAGCAATGTGACAATGATCAGGTAATCTACTTTAGTGATGTTGGTTGAGGAGAACTATTGGCTAGGACAGCGGGGATAATTCCCCTGCTCTTCTTCGAAATAGTGCCACGGGATCTTTTACATCCAGCTGAGAGGGCAGACGAGGCCTCAGTTTAACATCTCATTCCATAGACGGCACCTCCAACAGTGCAGCACTCCCTCAGCACTGCACTTCACTGTCAGCCTAGCTTTATGTGCTCAAGTCTCTGGAGTGGGATTTGAGCCCACAAGCTACTGACTCAAAGGCGAGAGTGCCACCACTGACACAACGAATGAGCGATTGGGAGCCAGCAATCAATGAGTGAATAAGAAAATGGAGATAAAAATATTCAACTGTCTGGTTCAACAACTGATTTGAAATGAACAAGCTTGTCCCTCTGTTAAAATAGCAAACAAACAGGCCAGGTTAGCAGCTGAACCTTACAACCATGCACAAAACAGTGAACTTAAAACATTTCCCCTTCCAATTATCTCCCTGGCGTTCCTGAATTCACTAACTAATGCTGGATATGGTTCTAGCCTGGTACTTGCTCTGTTGCCCGTATCTGCCCTTGCCCCTGCCCCAGCTCATCCTTTGTTACCTCTAGACTCAACTATTCCAATGCTCTCCGACTGACCTCCTACTTTACACCTTCCGTAAGCTTGACCTCATCCAAATCTCTGCTGCCCGTATCCTAACTCATACCAAGTCCCGCTCACCCAGACCCTTGTTCTCGCAGACCTGCGCTGGCTCTCGGTCTGGAAACACCTTGATTTTAACATTCTCATCCTTGTGTTTAAATCACTTCATGGGCTCACCCCTCACTATCTCTGTAACCTCCAACCAACAATCCTCCGAGAACTCTGTGCTCCTCGATTTCCTTTGCTCTACCACTGGCGGCCTAGCTTTCAGTTGCCTAGGTCCTAAGATCAGGAATTTCTTCCCATGCCTCTCCGCCTCTCCACCTCTCTCTCATCCTTTAAGTTGCTTCTTAAAACCTGTCTCTTTGACCAAGAATTTGGTCACCTGTCCTTATATCTCCTTATGTGGCTCAGTGTCAAATTTTGTCTGATAATGCTTGTGCGAAGCACCTTGGGATGTTTTACTACATTAAAGGGGCTATATAAATGCAAGTTGTTGAAGTTCAGTTGAGGACCTTGCAGCCATCATGGCAAAGATGTCCTAACAGCCTGGTTTAGATTCAAATCGAGATCCTAGACTCCATTCCACCATGCCCCTTCCCAACGTTTTGTTTGGATTAATGTAACACTTCACTGAATTTAATTACAGTGCGGAGACAGTAGGGCACCTCACCAAAGTTATTACACACAAAGACAGCCAGACGCAGCTAAGCACCGAGTCTTTTCAGCTCTTACTGCTTGAGGACGACAAAGGTTAACTGGAAAATTCTGATTGCCACTTACCTGGCTTTTGTTAAGCTTTTTCCCATTGCCTGTTTCCTTGACAAACTTGTAGTTAGTGTAATGAATGTCACATCATTTCCAGCGAGGGAGCAATGGTAGGTCAGACATTCCCTGTCGCTGTGAGGCAGGCGGAAACGTAAATCGTAACTCCATGTGTTTTCATCACTTGGGGAAGAATGTGTTCCTACAATTAAAAAGAGTCAGTTGTAATTATTCTCTCAAACAATGGCCCGTATTTTCCAGGGGTCGACGTGGTGCGTACGTGCCCGTAGGGGCCCCGCACGTTCCGGGTTTTCGCGTGCGAAGCGCATGCGTGTAAACCCGGAACTTGCAATCTGTCAAGAATCTTCTTGACCGATCCTCCGCATCCCCGGAAAATGGACAAAGTGGAGAGTTGGGCTATTTGCCCAACTACTGCCCAGCGAAAGTCCGTAAAATTCTTACGCCTGTTAACAGCAGACGTAGAGCCTGCTTTTACCAGTGTAAGAGATTAAATGAATGTAAAAATACATTTTTTTTCAATTATTTAAACATTAAACCACCAGTAAAATAAGGTACGGTTATTTTTTGGCCACTTAATACATTTAAATTTTACTCCCAAAAAAATAATTTTTGTTTTAAATATTCAATTAAATTGTATTTTAATTAATTTCAAATATGTCATTTTTTTAATTTGTTATGTAAATGTGTTTTTTATGTGATTCCCCATTCATGCTTATGGGGTATTCTGTATGTATGGAATCCCCATACTCCGTCTTTGGGATGAGACGTTAAACCGAGGTCCCATCTGCTCTCTCGGGCGGATATAAAAGATCCCGCGGCACTATTTCGAAGAAGAGCAGAGGAATTCTCCCCGGTGTCCTGGTCAATATTTATCCCTCAACCAACATCACTAAAAAACAGATTATCTGGTCATTGTCAGATTGCTGTTTGTGGGAGTTGCTGTGCACAAATTGGCTGCCGCATTTCCCACATTACAACAGTGACTACACTTCAAAAAGTACTTCATTGACTGTAAAGTGCTTTGAGACGTCCGGTGGTCATGAAAGGCGCTATGTAAATGCAAGTCTTTCGCTTTGTTTCTTTGGGGATTCCCCTTCTTTCATTGTTTGGGCCAGCCCACGTGATCCCAGGGACGCTTGCGAACCGCCTGAGCCCCGGGATACGTGGGCCTCTGCGCATGTCTACGCTTAGAGGCCCAGGAGTGCGAGTCTCCGTGGATCCCGAGGCAGAAGGTAGGTGCGGATTTTATTTGCGGATCGGAGGCATTTCCCCGCGGGAAGCCTCCGACTGCGAATTCAGGCCCGTTATGCTCTACTTCATTTGTGCTGTGGAGTTGCACTGGGACAGAACTCTGAGCATTTATAAAGCAGTGATATTTCCTGGTGAAATTGTCTGTTTACCCTGGGGATGGGTCTCACCAACTGTACAGAGTAAAATATGGCGACTGTGGTCACTGCTCGTCTTCTCACTGACCAACAATCTACTTCTGTCCCATCAGCAACTCAGATGTTAAGCTATTTAATAAATTGTGTTAATGCCTTTACTGAAATAGCAGGCATAGGAATTTTATACAAAAGAGTCAAGGCTCACACAGATATCACACGGTATAAGTTCAAGGCCTTTAGATCTGGCTTCCGCATTATTGCAATATTGTTAGTCAAAATAAAACAGAAAAGTACAGGGTTGATACGCAAACTCGCAATCCCTTACAAAAAGTGACTTCAGTGAGCTATGTGATTAATGAGAGTTGTACCTGTTTCTGGCAGGGGCGGCGATCACCTCTTACAGAAGGCAGGTACTGCAGGGAATTCAGGGCCAGAGGGATCTCCTGGATAATTTCGATCGCCTAGATGGGTCAGAGAGGAATATCCCAGAATTCTTTCCCCGAATTGGGCTGGGGTTCTTTAATGTTATTTTTGCCTGCCCCAGGAGATCGCACGGTTTCGGGTGGGGTGGGGAGTGTCTATATTGTGACACACAGGGTATCGCAATGGTGTGGGGACAGGCTGGATGGACCAAAGGGTCTTTACCTGTCCGTCATTGTTCGTATGTTCGTAAGTGTAAAGTATCACATTGGAATACTGCACAAAAACAATACTCAAAATTTATTTTATTAATCATTTGCCTCTAACAGACTTACATCCAAATACATAGCAATGGTCCACGTTTTTCTATCTGGCTCTGTGTTTGTGGTCTTACTGAAGTCGAGCAGCAACACCCACACGAACGGACGAGAATGGCGGGCAGGAAAAGCTCAGCTGGCCCAACAAGCCTGCCCCACGCTCATCATGGTGGGTGAAGCATCGGGACTAGAGAGACTTCCTAATCCCACTCCGCGGCGAGAGAGAAAAACAGAAGATAAAACGGGGCTCATAAGGAGAAAAAATACTCTTGAAAATTCCTCTCCAACCCCCTCAGGCAATCCAAGAGATCACATGGACCAAGTCTTATCTGCAAACTGTGAAGAATACCATGTAGTCATTGCTTCGTGGCTGTGTTGTTCTTCACTGTTAGTTATGGTGCTGGCATGTCCCGACCCCGAGGCAGTTATAAATGAAACTAAAATGAGTAAAGGGCCAACTCCGGGCTCCAAACTCTGACTACTTATTGCGGTAGAAAATTTCTCCAGTATCCATTTCCCAGCAGTTGACCATTTCATTGACCCTGCAAAATCCAGCTTCAAAGACAATTGTTTCTGTCGGCAGCCAATGGGCTGTGCCGAGACATCGGCCCCTAATTTACATACATTATTCTTGACTTTAAATGTTGTCGGTGTGCGCGCCTTCTGCCAGCGCAACCTCCTCGGGCGGCGCGCATCCGGTTCGAAATGTGCTTGCGTTTCCTGTCCGCCATACTGGGGGCAAAGCAGCCTGATTGCCGTCAAATTTATAGGCCGTTGTTACCTTGCTTGTGTCACCCTCATCTTGCTTGCTGCTTGGCCATACAGCTTTGTTTAAATAGACATAAGAGACTAATTTCCCCTGATATTCTTCTCTGAGTAGAGGGGGTTGACTTATGAGGAAAGGTTGAGCAGGTTGGGCCTATACTCATTGGAATTTAGAAGAATGAGAGGTGATCTTACTGAAACATATAAGATACTGAGGGGGCTCGATAGGGTAGATGCAGAGAAGATGTTTCCCCTCGTGGGGAAATCTAGAACTCGGGGGCATAGTTTCAGAATAAAGGGTCGCCCTTTTAGAACTGAGATGAGGAAGAATTTCTTCTCTCAGAGGGTCGTAAATCTGTGGAATTCTCTGCCCCAGAGAGCCGTGGAGGCTGGGTCATTAAATACATTTAAGGTGGAGATAGACAGATTTTTACAAGATAAGGGAGTGAAAGGTTATGGGGAGTGGGCGGGGAAGTGGCTTTGAGCCCAAGATCAGCCATGATCTTATTGAATAGCGGAGCAGGCTCGAGGGGCCAAGTGGCCTATTCCTGCTCCTATTCCTTATATTCTTATGTTCTCGAAGAATCTGTAAAGATGTTTATGTTTTTGAAAGTGTCACCATTTCACGTACAGAAAACAACGTGTCGATAAAGGCCATTTGGGTAACTGGGTGGTGTAATGGGTTCGCTTGCTGCCTTTCCTTTCTGTCAGAGTAATAGCTGAGCTTAAGCAAAATAATGTGGCTGCTGGAAATCTGAAATAAAAACAAAAAGTGCTGGAAACACTCAGCAAGCCAAGCAGCATCAATTCTGACGAAGGGTCATCAACCTAAAACATTAACTCTGTTTCTCTCTCCACAGATGCTGCCTGACCTGCTGAGTATTTCCAGCATTTTCTGTTTTTATAATAGCTATCCTTATTCAGCTCCCTCAAAGATAAAAAAAGAAAGACTTGCATTTTCTATAGCACCTTTCACGACCTCAGGACATCCCAAAGCGCTTTACAGCCAATGAAGTACTTTTTGAAGTGTAGCCACTGTTATAATGTAGGAAACGCAGCAGCCAATCTGCACACAGCAAGCTCCCAAAAACAGCAATGTGATAGTGACCAGATAATCTGTTTTAGTGATGTTGGTTGAGGGATAGAAAATGGCCAGGACACCAGGGATAACTCCCCTGCTCTTCTTTGAAATAGTGCCATGGGATCTTTTACGTCCACCTGAGAAGGCAGACGGGGCCTCGGTTTAACATTTCATTCCAAACACGGCACCTCCGACAGTGCAGCGCTCCCTCAGTACTGATCCTCCGACAGTGCAGTGCTCCCTCAGTACTGCCTCTCCGACAGTGCAGCGCTCCCTCAGTACTATCCCTCCGACAGTGCAGCGCTCCCTCAGTACGGCCCCTCCGAGAGTGCGGCCCTCCCTCAGTATGGCCCCTCTGACAGTGAAGCACTCCCTCAGCACTGCCCCTCCGACAGTGCGGCCCCCCTCAGTACTGCCTCTCCGACAGTGCAGCACTCCCTCAGTACTGCCCTTCTGACAGTGCAGCACTCCCTCAGTACTGCCCCTCTGACAGTGCAGCACACCCTCAGTACTATCCCTCCGACAGTGCAGCGCTCCCTCAGTACGGCCCCTCCGAGAGTGCGGCCCTCCCTCAGTACGGCCCCTCTGACAGTGAAGCACTCCCTCAGCACTGCCCCTCCGACAGTGTGGCCCCCCTCAGTACTGACCCTCCGACAGTGCAGTGCTCCCTCAGTACTGCCCCTCCAACAGTGCAGCACTCCCTCAGTACTGCACTGGAGTGTCAGCCTAGATGACATGCTCAAGTCTCTGGAGTGGGACCCACAACCTTCTGACTCAGAAGCGAGAGTTCTAACAATTGACACATGTAATGTATACAACATTGAAGGAACTACTTTGTTTTGCAGATGTACATCCTTAGTTGCGAGCGTATATAACAGACGCGTATCGATTTGTACAGTCAGTGCCGAAGTTCCAGTTACCCAGTAAAGATCACTTGAAGTTACTCTCAGTCTCTGCTGCTTTATTATTTTATGTAGTTGTGTATAGCGGTACAAACACAACAAATTGGTGACGAGGATTATGAACCTACGTCTTCCTATTCTGGCATCGCATCCAGAGGACACCGAAATTTGGAAGAAAGGAGTGAGAAGGTAGAGAAAACGGAGCACGCTTGCTAAGCTAGGCAGGGGATACGTAAGTCAAGTGAAAAGTGCACAGGACTTGCATGACGCTAGCTAACTAGTAAAGAAAGAAAAACGGGTTTGGAAAAAAAAAATGGCGATGATTGACACGATTGCAGCATTTGATAGCAGCATTGAAGACTGGGCAACTTATATTGAAAGAGTGGAGTTGTACTGTGAGGCTAAAGGAGTGGAGGTAGAAAAGAAAGCCACTGTTTTGCTGAGTGTTATGGGTGCAAAGACATACGGGCTGCTACGTAGTTTATTAACCCCTGAAAAGCCAGCAAACAAAACATTCAAACAAATAATGGACACACTCCAAGACCATTTAAGCCCCAAACCACTGCTCATAGCCGAAAGATTTAAATTCCATAAACGGAACCAGAGCAAAAATGAAAGCATTTCTGAATATTTGGCAAAGTTGCGCAAATTATCAGAACATTGCCAATTTGGAGTGGGCTTATCAGACGCATTGAGGGATAGATTTGTGTGTGGCATGCAAAGTGAAAGCACACAAAAGAAGCTCCTGTCTGAAAAAGACCTCACATTGGAGAAGGCTCTGAGTATCGCAATATCAATGGAAGCAGCAGCACGTGGCGCTTTAGAAATTCTACAAAAATCCCTGGAATATTCAACGAATAAAATGTCACTGAAACAAGAAAAGAAGTGCTATCACTATGGCAAAATGTCACATGACCACAATGACTGTTGGTTTAAAGATAAAGACTGCAGACAATGTGGCAGACGAGGGCACATTGAAAGGGTCTGCAAAGCAAATAAGAAGCCGAAAACTGATACAATACAGAGTAACAAAAAGGTACATCAAGTGACTGGAAACAAGAAACCTTTCAAAGATAGATACAAGAAGGTACACTACGTGACTGGAGACAGTTCAGATAAAGAAAAAGTGACACAGACTCAGAGGAAGAGGATCTGGCTTGTCTAAAACTACACAGTGTGAAAGAGACAGGGGATCACAAATATGGGTTACTCTAGAAGTGGCAGGAGTTAGGCTGAAAATGGAGTTGGACACAGGCTCAGCTTTAACAGTGATCTCTGTACATGACTACAAACGACTGTTTCACACATACCGCTAAGGCCAACTAAAGTACTGTTAAAGACATACACAGGACAAAGAGTGTGCCCCAAAGGTAAAATAGAAGTGACAGTGACATACAAAGAAAAAAAAATACCGCAATTGAACCTCTATGTAGTGGAAAATGGAGGACCACCGTTGCTGGGATGCGAATGGCTCAGGAAAATACAGTTGGATTGGCACACCATCCAAGCACTGTTTGTGTCAGCAAAGGAGGACAGCAATGCCACTCCTGTGAGACTGTCACCAATACTCTCTCACTCTCAGGAAGTGTTCAAGAAGGGAATAGGAACACCTAAGGGCATGAAAGCAAAAATTAAGATTGAAGAAAACACAAATCCAAAGTTCCACAAGGCCAGACCAGTCAGTGCCTTATGCAATTCACCCTTCAGTAGAAGCAGAGCTGGAGAACTTGGAGCAATTAGGGGTCCTATCCAAGGTGGATTGGAGTGAATGGGCCACACCTATAGTTCCAGTGATGAAGAAAACCTCTAGCACAAAACCAGGAAAGCCAAGAAAAGTGCGATTCTGCGGAGAATTTAAAGTGACTGTTAACCCAGTCCTCCACACAGTACAGTACCCATTGCCTCGCATTGAGGACATCTTTGTTTCCCTGTCAAGAGGGGAACGCTTCACAAAGATTGACTTGGTCCAGGCCTATCTCCAAATGGAAATTGATGATGCATCAAAGAAGTACCTGACAATAAATACGCACACAGGCCTTTACCAGTACAATCGGCTGGTATTCAGAATAGCATCAGCTCCTACAATCTGGCAAAGGGCAATGGACCAAGTCCTGCAGGGGATCCCAGGTACTCAGTGTTATCTTGATGACATCATCATCACTGGCAAGAATGACAACGACCACCTTTCCAACCTCGAACAGGTGCTCATCAGGTTATGGGAGTATGGGCTCCGAGCGAACCGAGACAAGTGTGAGTTTTTCAAAAAGGAAATCTCATACTGTGGACATGTGATTGACAAAGACGGTTTACACAAATCTCCAGACAAGATTGAAGCTGTGATTAATGCACCAACAACTGAAACTCTGTCTCAGTTGAGATCATATCTTGGACTGGTGAACTACTATCACAAGTTCTTGCCCAACCTATCCACAGTGTTACATCCACTAAATGCACAGCTACAGACAGGGTCACAATGGAAGTGGAGTGACAGCTGTGAACAAGCTTTTCAAGAGAGTAAAAGACTCATTACTTCAGAAGAGGTGCTAGCTCACTTTGACCCATCCATAGCTATTCGACTGGCATGTGATGCTTCACCCCATGGCATTGGTGCCGTGTTGTCACATAAGTTCCCAGACGGCTCAGAAAGACCAACAGCCTTTGCCTCAAGATCATTGACTACAGCTGAACGCAATTATGCACAGATTGACCGAGAGGCCCTCAGCCTTGTGTGGGGAGTCAAGAAATTCAACCACTACTTGTATGGTCAACAGTTTACACTGTTAACTGACCACCAGCCTCTCGTTTCAATCTTCAACCCAAGGAAGGGCGTTCCAGTGATGATGGCACAACGGCTGCAGCGATGGTCACTCTTCCTAGGGGCTCACCTGTATGACATTGAATACAAGGGGACCAAGCAACATGGCAACACCGATGGTTTGTCACGTTTACCACTGCCGACCTCAGAGAGAACTACAACAGTTGACTCAGCAGAGGTATTTCACACAACAATAGTTGAGCAGCTACCAGTGACAATCTCCCTCATTGAAAGAGAAACACGCAATGACCCTACATTGTCAAAAGTTTATGACATCACTGTGAAGGGATGGCCAGCGCATGGTGACTCATTGTTTCCAGCATTCTCAGCTAGGAGGGAGCAGTTATCAGTGTGTCGGGGAACACTGATGTGCGACTCATGAGTTGTGATTCCTCCCAAGCTTTGTAACCGAGTGCTAGATGAACTGCATGAAGGCCACTTAGGCACGGTAAAGATGAAAAGCCTTGCTCGTGGATACGTGTGGTGGCCGGGAATTGACAAACAGATCGAGGACCTGACAAAGAGCTGCTCAGGATGTCAAAAGGTTCAGAACGCACCACCACAAGCCCCTCTCCATCCATGGGAATGGCCCTCATCACCATGGCAACGTGTGCACATCGACTTTGCTGGACCGTTCATGGACTCCATGTTCTTGATTGCAGTCGATGCACATTCCAAATGGCCCGAGGTCATTAAAATGAAATTAACCACATCTGAAAAGACCATTTCAGTTCTGAGGACCATGTTCGCTAGAAATGGCCCACCAGAACAAATCTGCACAGACAATGGACGACAATTTGCCTCTGACGAATTCCAAGGTTTCATGAGGAAAAATGGAATCAAGCACTACACATCTGCCCCATACCATCCAGCTACAAATGGCTTGGCAGAAAGATGCGTACAGACTTTCAAGAAGGCCATCAAAGCAATGTACAGCGAGAATCTACCGCTGCAACACAAGATAGACAATTTCCTCTTTGCTTATCGGAACACAGTACACGCAGCCACTAATCAGACTCCAGCAATGATGTTTCTGAACAGGAACCTGAGATCTCGCATGGACCTTCTTAAACCGAATGTACGTCGTGATGTAGAGAACAAACAGTTCAAACATTTGAATGCTAAGCCAACAAGAAGCTTCAGTGTGGGACAGTCAGTTCTTGCTCGTGATTTCTGGATGGAAAAGTGGCAACCAGGGACAATATCCACAAGAGAGGGACAATATCCACAAGAGAGGGACCACTGATGTATACTGTGGATGTGGGAGAGAACGTTTTGAGATGTCATGTGGACCAAATTCTGGATGTTCAGGTGAAAAACACCCCTATACCTTGCCCAGACTCACTTGACATGGAAACAGACACTCCTGATTCATCAGCATCAGCACCAGCCTCATCCACAGCTGAGAACTCTACCTGTGCTGATAGCTCACTAAATGCACCTGTACCTGTACAGTCTCATTCCCCAAAGCAAAAGAGTCTGGAGAGATGTTACCCAGAGAGGCAGAGGAGGCCTTCCCAGAGACTTGACTTGTAAAAGGGCTGTTGACAAAATAAAATGTTATGTTGGAATTTGAATTTTGTTACTTTTAAGAAAACAAAAAGGTTACTGTAAAGACAGGCTCTGTATGTTAATTATAGAAATGTTGCGTTAATATACTATTAAACTAAAGGGGGAGGAAGTGTAATGTATACAACATTGAAGGAACTACTTTGTTTTGCGGATGTACATCCTTAGTTGCGAACGTATATAACAGCCGCGTATCAATTTGTATAGTCAGTGCCGAATTCCAGTTAACCAGTAAAGATCACTTGAAGTTACTCTCAGTCTCTGCTGCTTTATTATTTTATGTAGTTGTGTATAGCAGTACAAACACAACAACACAGATAATAGAAATTGGATGCGTTTCATTCAAAGGAGCAAGCTTAATGTGCTGAATGGCCTTTTCAGCAGTTATTATGAAGAAGAATGTGTGCAGGCCAGAATATGCGTATGGAAAAGAAACTGTCAAAATTATGAAGGAGTAAAATCCATTGCAGCCACCTAAATCCGACTCAAATCTCTAAAGCATTAGGAAGGGTGGGAGCGAACAGATCACGGTGTAGGCTTAGTCTACTCATTGGTGTCAGTCTGGATCTATCCAAGATGACAACAAGGCCTGGGGGAAAGGGAAGCTCGGGGGCCAGCTCCCCAGAGGACGAGTTCGCGTGCGAGTTCTACTGCACAGGACTCAGATGAGAACCTCAATGGGGAGGTCTTTAGAAGTAGGGTGATGGGCATGCACACGGAGATGATAGGTGCAATGGCAAGGGTGCCCAAGAGTCTCTCGGCCATGATAAGGAGCATGGATGAATCTGCCTCCAACACTGCACAGAGCTCTGTGCACACCATGGAGCCCATCATTTCCATCTGCAAAGGATAGTCGACTCCCAAAGAGACTGTGGTGACCCAGACCTGATGCCACGTGTGATGGGCGATCTGGCAACTTCCATTGGTGCACAGGCGGAAACGACGCAACGTCTTAGCGCTGTAATGCAGTCTATGCTTGGTGGCATCCAATCTCAGACTGCTCTCATGCAGTCTCAGCTTGATGCCACGCAAGCTCTGACTGCTGCCATCGTGGCTGGGTCTACCACCGTCAAGTGGGGCTTTCATGGTGTCGCAGCAGGCCAGCAATCTGTGCTGCAACAGATTGCTAGGGATGCTGAGGTGCTGCCTCGGGGGAGTGGCAGTGGGTCAGTGGAGCAGGAACATGCTGTCCTCTCTCAGGATGACAGCATTCCTGCTCCCACCACTGGCACTCCGCCAATGCCCTTGTCGCTGCCTGTTATCCAGCCAGCCCAGACTGCTGTCGCCCATGCTGAGGCAATCTAGAGCCGGGCCTTCCAGGCCCAGAACTGGTCGAGGCCGTCCTGTAAGGCCATCTGAAGTCTCCCGCTCGGACACTCAGCAGCCTTCCACCCGCCGTGCTGCAGTCACTGGGCCAACACTTCGTAGGAGCACTAGAGTAGGCAAAGGCACAGTAACGAGAGGCACTAAGAGATTGAAGGGTGAATAGTTAATATTGTTGTTGTTCACATGTGTTCACTGATTATTGATAAATTTATTAATTCAGTTTGGATTGTTTTGTGGAGTCTCTCTTTTCAGCTTTGCGCTGTGATATGGCATGCAACAGGGATGGAATGATGGGGATGCGGTGAGCAATGGGGATCTGGGGTTTAATTTATTCAAATTGCAGTCTGATGATGCGATCACGGACCGATTGAGTGGCTGCCTCCTCCCTCGCTCCTGTTCCTCGTCCTCCTCATCACCCTCTTTCTCCTCCTCCTCCTCATCTTCCTCTTCCTCCTCCTGAGGTGGTCCCGCAATCCCTGGTGGCAAGAGCTGGGCTTGCATGATGGCCAAGTTGTGGAGCATGCAGCAGACCACGACGAAATGGGACACCCGCTCAGCCGAGTACTGGAGGGCTCCTCCCGAGCAATCAAGGCAGTTTGAGCACCCCGATGGTCTGCTCGATGACATTCCTGGTGGCAGCATGGCTCTCATTATATGAGTGCTGGGCAGGAGTGTTGGGATTGCGGAGGGGAGTCATGAGCCAGGTAGAGAGCGGATAGCCCTTGTCTCCGAGAAGCCAGCCGCGAGCTTGATGTGATGGCTGGAAGAGTGCAGGCACACCAGTCCGGTGCAGGATGAAGGCATCGTGACTGCTGCCAGGATAGCGGGCATTCACATTGAGAATTCGCTGCCTATGGTCGCACACCAACTGCACATTAAGTGAGTGGTAGCCTTTGCGGTTATGGAGGATCTCAGGATTGTTATGCAGTGCCTGCAAAGCCACATGGGTGCAGTCAATGGTGCCCTGGACCATGGGGAATCCCGCTATCCTGGCAAAGCCACATGCACGCTCGTCCTGCTTCTCTCTGGTGATGGGGAAGGAAACGTAATCCCTTCTTCGACTGTAGAGAGACTCTGTGACCTCTCGGATGCAGCAATAGATGGCGAACTGCGAGATGTTAGCTACGTCTCCTGTTGCAGACTGGAAGGGTCCGCTGGTGAAGAAATTGAGGGCGATGGTGACCTTGACTGCCACTGAGAGAGCCATGGTCGCCCTGATCTGAGGCTGGATGTCTGGTTGCAGGAGGTGGCAGAGTTCTGTGACCACCTCCTTGGTGAAGCGGAGCCTTCTAATACACTGCTCCTCGCTTAATTGGAGGTAGGAGAAGTGCTGTCAGAATACCCGCGGAGGGTAAGGCCTCCCGTTGAAAGCCTTGATGGCACTCCTCCCTCTGGCCACATGTTGCACTCTTTCTCGCTGCCTCTGCTCCCTCCGCTGTAGATCCCGGAGGGCGAGGTCAACTGCCAGTACAGCTCCCATTAATGTAAGCCAAGAGTAGTGCTTTAATATTTTGTAAGAATAAATGTAACTACTTTTTAGTTACCTCAGCACTCCTGATACAAAAGGACCTTTAAATTACTGAATTAAACTGTTGCACAATGTCAAACTGACAAGGAAGCACTGAAACTCCACTAGCCTGATAGCTGTGACTCATTACTCATGATCCCTTTAAATAACATTCCTGGAGCCGACTTCTGTCAGCTGTGCACCTCCTCTTCCTATCACTGTCTGGGCGAGGCACTTAGGTAGGTGGTGACAATCAATTTTGCAGATCGGGCACCCAATGAACAATGCACGCTCACTGACGTCATGATCTGCCTGGCGTTGAAGTCCCTGGCGGTACCTCATATCGGGGGGGGGACGAGGGGGGGTCGGATTTGACGTGTGGCACTGGATTCGCCTTGCCCTGGCGCTATTGCATTAGCGCCCCATTACTGCCCTCTACAGGCGCTAATGGGAGGAGCAAACCAACCAAATTTTTCCCCCAGTATTCTTTCAACAGCCTTTAAGCAAATCTTCCTTTTGGCTACAGAAGGTGGAAACTTTGTTTACAAAGAGCAATTTCTAATCAGGAAAAAGCCCTTTGACATGTTTTCTTCTGCTGTTGCGACCAAGTTGCAGTGTTGGTCATGTTTCTTTCCCTCCTTTTGCCAGTGAGTGAACTGCTGAAACTGTAGTGGGAACCAGTCAGTGTTGGGGCAGCAGAGAGATCTGGAATTGCTTAGCGCATAACTTGTACTTTTCACATCCTCAAGACATCCCAAAGGAAGTCACGCCCAATGAATTATTTTGAAGTGCAGCCATTGTTGTTATGCCGGAAAGTGCGGCAGCCAAATTTGCGCACAGCAAGGTCCCACATTCAGCAAATGAGCTGCATGATCAGTTAATGTAAGGATGTCTAGACAGACTGGATGCAGGAAGGATGTTCCCGATGGCGGGGGAGTCCAGAACCAGGGGTCACAGTCTAAGGATAAGGGGTAAGCCATTTAGGACAGAGATGAGGTGGAATTTCTTCACCCAGAGAGTGGTGAACCTGTGGAATTCTCTACCACAGAAGGTAGTAGAGGCCAATTCATTAAATATATTCAAGAAGGAGTTGGATATATTTCTTAAGGCTAAAGGGATCAAGGGATATGGGGAGAAAGCAGGGACAGGGTACTGAGTTTGGATGGTGGAGCAGGCTCAAGGGGCCGAATGGCCTACTCCTGCTCCTATCTTCTATGTTTCTATGTTTCCAAAAGGCTGTGGTTTGGAAGTCCCAGTGGTAGATGGACTACAGAAGGAGCAGGGATGATGGCCCTTTCTCGTTACGTGATGGTTGTAATCACAACACAACACTCAAAAAGCTCGGCACCATCCAGGACAAAGTAGCCCGCTTGATTGGCATCCCATCCACCACCTTAAACATTCACTCCCTCCACCACCGGCGCACCGTGGCTGCAGTGTGTACCATCTACAAGATGCACTGCAGCAACTCGCCAAGGCTTCTTCGGCAGCACCTCCCAAACCCGCGACCTCTTCCACCTAGAAGGACAAGGGCAGCAGGCGCGTGGGAACACCACCACCTCCAAGTTCCCCTCCAAGTCACACACCATCCTGACTTGGAAATATAACCCTGTTCCTTCATTGTCGCTGGGTCAAAATCCTAGAACTCCCTCCCTAACAGCACTGTGGGTGTACCTTCACCACATGGACTGCAGCGGTTCAAGAAGGCGGCTCACCACCACCTTCTCAAGGGCAATTAGGGATGGGCAATAAATGCTGGCCTTGCTAGCAACGCCCACATCCCATGAATGAATGAAAAAAACCAAGCGATTTAAGTAAAAAGCATGCTCGCATGGGATTCTGTTATGTTTTAGTGGAGCTAATATTCAATTGAAATTCCTCCATCTGCTGTTAAACAGATGGAGGGATTTCAATTGAATATTAGTCGATCGCTTGTGCGATTGCACAGAAGGAGTGAACAGCATATATGGTATCGACTAAGATGGGACCGAGGAGGCTAATTGAACCCGGGCACACGGGCATTATTCAGTCCCCATTTTAAAGTCATGCATTCTGTCCCTTTTTTTAAGATAATGCTTTGATTTTAGTTGTCTTTTGGACGAGACGTTAACTGTGACCCTCATCCGCCCTCTCAGATGAACATAAAAGATCCCGTGGCACTATTTCAAAGAGCAGGGGAGTTCTCCCCGATGTCTCAGCAAAGATATATTCCAGTGAGAAAGAAAGACTCTAAGAGAAGGATGAGCCATCCATGGCTAACTAAGGAAGTATCAAATTGAAAACAAAAGCATACAATGTTGCGAAGAATAGTGGAAGGCCAGAGGAGTGGGAAATTTTTAAAAACCAGCAAAGGACGACTAAAAAATGATAAAGAGAGAGAAGATAGCTTATGAGAGTAAGCTAGCAAGAAATATAAAAACAGACAGTAAGAGCGTCTAAAGGTATATAAAAAGGGAGAGAGTAGCTAAAGTAGACGTTGGTCCCCTAGAGAATGAGTCTGGGGAATTAATAATGGGAAACAGGGAAATGGCGGAGACTTTGAACAAATATTTTGTATCGGTCTTCACGGTAGAAGACACTAAAATAATGGATAATCAAGGGGCTATTGGGTGGAACGGGGTGGGGGGGGGACTTAAAACAATCACTATCACTAGAGAGAAAGTACTAGGCAAACTAATGGGACTAAAGGTGGACAAGTCCCCTGGACCCGATGGCCTGCATCCTAGGGTCTTAAAAGAGGTGGCTGCAGAGATAGTGGATGCATTGTTTGTAACCTACCAAAATTCCCTGGATTCTGGAGAGGTCCCAGCAGACTGGAAAACCGCAAATGTAACGCCCTTATTTAAGAAAGGAGGGAGACAGAAAGCAGGCAACTATTGACCAGCTAGCCTAACATCTGTCATTGGGAAAATGCTGGAGTCCATCATTAAGGAAGTGGTAGCAGGACATTTAGAAAATAATAATATAGCCAAGCAGAGTCAGCATGGTTTTATGAAAGGGAAATCATGTTTGACAAATTTGCTGGAGTTCTTTGAGGATGTAACGAGCAGGGTGGATAAAGGGAAACCAGTAGATGTTGTGTATTTGGATTTCCAGAAGGCATTCAATAAGGTGCCACATAAAAGGTTACTGAACAAAATAAAAGCTCACGGGGTTGGGGGTAATATATTAGATTGGATAGAGGATTGGCTAACTAACAGAAAACAGAGAGTCGGGATAAATGGGTCATTTTCAGGTTGGCAAACTGTAACTAGTGGGGTGCTGCAGGGATCAGTGCTGGGGCCTCAACTATTTACAATCTATATTAATGACTTGGATGAAGGGACCGAGTGTAATGTAGCCAAATTTGCTGATGATACAAAGATAGGTGGGAAAGCAAATTGTGTGGAGGACGCAAAGAATCTCCAAAGGGATATAGACAGGCTAAGTGAGTGGGCATGAATCTGGCAGATGGAGTTTAATGTGGGAAAATGCGAGGTTATCCACTTTGGTAGAAAAAATAAAAAAGCAAATTATTATTTAAATGGGGAGAGATTACAAAATGCTGAAGTACAGAGGGATCTGGGGGTCCTTGTACATGAACCACAAAACGTTAGCATGCTGGTACAGCAAGTAATTAGGAAGGCAAATGGAGTGTTGGCCTTTATTGAAAAGGGAATGGAGTATAAAAGTAGGGAAGTCCTGTTACAACTGTACAGGGCGTTGGTGAGACCACATCTGGAGTACTGCGTACAGTTTTGGTCTCCTTATTTAAGGAAAGATATACTTGCATTGGAGGCAGTTCAGAAAAGGTTTACGAGGTTGATTCCTGAGATGAAGGGGTTGTCTTATGAGGAAAGGTTGAGCAGGTTGGGCCTATACTCATTGGAGTTTAGAAGAATGAGAGGGGATCTTATTGAAACATATAAGATTCTGAAGGGGCTTGACAGGGTAAGAGGATGTTTCCCCTCGTGGGGGAATCTAGGACTAGGGAACATAATTTCAGGATAAGGGGGCACCCATTTAAATCAGAAATGAGGAGGAATTTCTTCTCTCAGTGGGTCGTGAATCTTTGGAATTCTCTTCCCCAAAGAGCTGTGAAGGCCGGGTCATTGAATATATTTAAGGTGGAGATAGACAGATTTTTGAAAGGTGAAGGAGTCGAGGGTTATGGGGAGCGGGCAGGGAAGTGGAGCTGAGGCCAAGATCAGATCAGCCATGATCTTATTGAATGACGGAGCAGGCTCGAGGGGCCAAATGACCTACTCCTGCTCCTAAGTCTTATGTTCTTATGTCCTGGTCAGTATTTATCCCTCAATCAGCATCACTGAAGCAGATTATCTGGTCATTATTGCATTGCTGTTTGTGGGAGCTTGCTGTGCGCTAATTTGCTGCCGCGTTTCCCACATTGCAACAGTGACTACGCTCCAAATGGACTTCATTGGCTGTGAGGCGCAATGGGATGTCCTAAGGTCGCGAAAGGTACTATTTGAATGCAACTCCTTGCTTTCTTTTACATCTTCAGTGCATTGTCTTATGTAGAAGGACGGAGGGCGGGAGTGCGGACGGTGACATTAAGAATTGGCTTCGCCTGTTTTCTGAGCTCTCCCCGCCAGGTATGCCTTAGCTCAACAGAAGACAGAAATAAGGTGCAAAAGGAGCAAACTGCCTTGACTGTGAAGCTAAATGCTGCCTTTTCTGTGGAGGATTTAGGTTGATGGAGTTCAAAGTGGTTTTTTTTTGTTGTGTGTTGTCTCCCAGGATGCTGGGGCGAGAATCCGTGCAGCATTCTCATACCATAGACGCTGCGATATTAATGAGAGACGGCCTGTAAATCATAGCCTGCTTTCATTTTTAGCAGCTGCCATGTGAGGAGTTAGTCACTCAACAGGACTCAGAATCATGCCACGCAACAATGCTCAAGAGAACATGACCAGTCATTAGTCATTGCTCTGTCACAGGTTGGCAGTGGGCCCCAGCCTGTATCTCCCTCCCCTGTTGTGCACTTTGCAGTGGGGAGATAAGACCTGGCTGTAGATTTCTAAAGCCACAGTCAGTGTGCAGTCGTACTGTTTACTGGTGGTGCTGTGTGAGTGGTGGTTGGCGGGGCGGGGGGGGGAGAGCGGGGGGCTGGGGGCTGGGGGCTGGGGGCGGGATTTGGCCTCAGATTGTACCAGCTACCGCTGTCATGTTTAACAAGAAGCCTGACAACCTTAATCTGGAATCGAGTCAGTGCACATGCTGTTGTGTGCAGGGCTTAGCTTGCTCCAACTACAGCTGAACAAAGCACACAGAAATTGTCGAACGAGGATTTAAAACGCTCATCGTTGTTTTCAAATCCCTCCACAGCCTCGCCCCTCCCTACCTTTGTAACCTCCTCCAGCTCTACGACCCTCCGAGATCTCTGCACCCCTCTTGCGCATCCCCCGATTTCCTTCGCTTCACCATTGGCGGCCGTGCCTTCAGTTACCTGGGCCCTGAGCTCTGGAATTCCCTCCCTAAACCTCTCCGCCTCGCTAACCTTTTTTAAGATGCTCCTTAAAACCTACCTCTTTGTCCAAGCTTTTGGTCACCTAATATCTCCTTATGTGGCTCAGTGTCAAATGTTGTTTGCTAATCGCTCCTGTGAAGCACCTTGGGTCGTTTTACAGCGTTAAAGGCGCTATATAAATGCAAGTTGTGTTGTCAAATTTGGAAAGTGTCTGTTGGCACTTTATAAACTGAAGCCAAGATTTTAGAAAATGTTTTGAGACTGAAAGAAAGAGATTGCATTCATGAAGCACCTCATTATGCATCTCACAAATGTCCCAAAGCACTTTATCTAGAATGAATTGCATTGTGCAGTTACTGTTGCCCTCAGCAAGGCCCCACAAACAGCACGAGCAGTTCATCAATTATTTTTTTGGATTGTGTTGTTTGAGGAAGAACTGTTGGCTAGTCACCAGCAGAATGCCCTGCTCTTCAAATAGTGCCTCTGGGATCTTCTACATCCACCAGAACCACAAGCAGACAGGGACTCAGTTTAAGGTATCATCTGAAGGACAACATCTCCCACAATGCAGAACCCACAACTTTCTAACTTAGAGTGTTACGAACTGAGACACTTGGACACCGAGAAAAGAAAGATTTGCATTTATATAGCACAGACTCAGAAATGACCATGGGATCTTCCTGATCAGTATAGCTCAGTAGCCCATTGACCAGAGTGTCTAGTCACTAATCCATCAGGAAGTTCTGAAAGTTTTCAGAGTGTCCATCTGTCACAGGTATATGATAATAAAACAGGGAAAGAACGGCAGTTATTTTAATTTGAGATCAATTACAATTTATTTGCTATCGGTGAAGTAGGTTTCTATTACTGATCTGCAGTCAAAAATTTACAGGCGTTTATCAATCGGCAGACATCTCCGATCAACCGCAATTGAACTCCAAATGACCTTTGGCTCACGCCTCTTTTGACAATTGGACTTTCTGACGTTAAAGGGGCAGGCCATCTTTAACACAGCTCCGCCTCAGCAGCAGAATAATACTTTGGAGGTGAAATTGTGAGCCTTTGCACCTCCCGTTAGTGCCCCGGGGGGGGGGGCGCTAATGGGGCACAAATGGTTTTGCAATCGGGCGCAGCGCTGATATCGACTCCCGCCGTTTAGCCCCGATATCTTTCGCCCAGAGATCGTGACATCATCGCCATGCGCATCACCTCGCTAACGCCCCAGACCGGAAATTGACTTCTGCCCCCTGCAGCAGCGCCGGCCGAAAACACCGACAGCTGCAGGAGGCTTGCATCGGGTGGCCGGCCGCTTCGGGGGGGCGATGATTAAAGGCGAGGTGGCCGAGGTAAGTGGAAAAAAACTCACCTTTCTTGTTCTAATTTTTTTTCGCGGGTTCCTGCCCGCGATCTGCTTGAGTGCCGGGCTGATCGCGCGGGAGCATGGCAGCCTGGGTGGTCCAGGTAGATACTTTTTAAATTGCGTAGCCTGCAGCGATGGCCCTTCCCTTTAAGGGAGGGAAGGAGCCTTTGAACGCGGCAGCACTGCACGGCCCAGTGTGAGGCGCTGCTGAAGTCTCCGCCCCGCTCTCCGACGTTAGCGCCCTAAGAAGGAAGGCTTGATTTGGTAATCCATCTCCCTCTTGGGGCGCTAAAATTCAATTTCACGGTCGTTGCCGCTAATTAGCGCCGGACGCAAAATTTAGCGCCCCAAAAAGGTCGATAGCGCATTTTCCCCCCTTTGTGCCTTACATAGCACAATGCTCCTGTTACTTGAGGTCATCTAAATCATGGCTGCCTGTGTCCTAACTCGCACCAAGTCCTGTTAGCCCATCACCCCTGTGCTCGCTGATCTACGTTGGCTCCCGGTTCAGCAGCGCCTCGATTTTAAAATTCTCATCCTTGTTTTCAAATCCCTCCATGGCCTCGCCTCTCCCTATCTCTGTAATCTCCTCCAGCCCCACAACCTCCCCGAGATATCTGCGCTCCTCTAATTCTGCCCTCTTGGGCATCCCCGATTTTAATCGCTCCACCATTGGCGGCCGTGCCTTCAGCTGCCTGGACCCTAAGCTCTGGAATTCCCTCCCTAAACCTCGCCGCCTCTCTACCCCTCTCTCTTCCTTTAAGACGCTCCTTAAACCTACCTCTTTGACTAAGCTTTTAGTCATCCGCCCTAATATCTGCTTATCTGGCTTGGTGTCAAATTTTGTTCGATAACGCTCCTGCAGAGCGCCTTGGGACGTTTTACTACTTTAAAGATGCTGTATAAATGCGAGTTGTTGTTGTTATGATAAAACAATGTTTCATCAACCTTACCATGCGCAATCTGTCAAGAGATCTGCTAGAGTATTAAATAAATATTGACTACGTTTTGAAACTCTATCCATAAATAATTGACCATGGGCTTTTACAAGTGATCAGTTTTATGATAAAAGCCCAAGTTCAAATGCGGTGGAAACTATTGAATATTCAGATTACTGTAAACCATGGGGTAATGGTTAGTCTTATAGCTCGCAGTCAGTGCTTCCTTTATGGAACTGCTGGGCACACCCTGTGCTTTGTGGCTTCAATGGTCAAAAGTCTTTATTCTATTGGCTGTTTAATTCACTTGCTGAAGGATTATTGACCACTTACATCATACAGGGGACAATAACGAAAAACGTTCTCCCTCAGGATAGGTCTTCAACCAAGCACATTTAGCAGTTTATTTCCAATTCAGGACGGTGTGTGACTTGGAGGGGAACTTGAAGCTGATGGCAGCTCCCATGCGCCTGTTGCCCTTGTCCTTCTGGGTGGTAGAGGTCACGGGTTTGGGAGGTACTGTCTAAGAAGCCTAATTAGCCCACTGACAGATATATCGTGCCACACAAGTGCCAGGCAAAGACCATCTCCAACAAGAGAGAGTCTAGCCACCTCCCCTTGACATTCACTGGGATTACAATCGCCGAATTCCACCCCACCCTCCCCCACCATCAACATCCTAGGGGGTCACCATTGACCAAAAACTTAACTGGACCAGCTACATAAACACCGTGGCTACAAGAGCAGATCAGAGGATGTGTATTCTGCAGAGGGTGTCTCAACTCCTGACTCCCCAAAGCCTTTCCACCATCTACAAGGCACAAGTAAGGAGTGTGATGGAATACTCTCCACTTGCCTGGATGAGTGCAGCTCCAACAACACCCAAGAAGCTCGACACCATCCAGGACAAAGCAGCCCGCTTGATTGGCACCCCATCCACCACCTTAAATATTCACTCCCTCCACCACTGGCGTACCGTGGCTGCAGTGTGTACCATCTACAAGATGCATTACAGCAACTTGCCAAGGCTTCTTAGACAGCACCTCCCAAACCCGCGACCTCTACCACCTAGAAGGACAAGGGCAGCAGGCGCATGGGAACACCATCACCTCCAAGTTCCCCTCCAAGTCACATACCATCCTGACTTGGAAATATATCGCTGTTCCTTCATCGTCGCTGGGTCAAAAACCCTGGAACTCCCTCCCTAACAGCACTGTGGGAGTTCCTTCACCACATGGACTGCAGCGGTTCAAGAAGGAGGCTCACCACCACCTTCCCAAGGGCAACTAGTGAAGGGCAATAAATGCTGGCCTCGCCAGCAACACCCACATCCCATGAATGAATAAAAAAAATACTTAAAGTTGTTGCAGAACCATTTTTATCCGACCACTTCATTTTTTTGTTTCAAATTGTCTTCTTTTCTTTCCCTTCCTCAAAAAATGCACCCTCAACCCTTCTGTCCTTACTAACTACAACCCCCTGCCAACCTCCCTTTTCTCTCCAAAGGTCCTTTAAAGTGTTGTCATCCTGTTTGACTCCCTCCAATCAGATTTCTCACTGCACTGAAATGGCCCTAACGAAAGTCATGAACATTCTATGTGCGTTATCCCTCTTCGTCCTCCTCAACCTCGCTGTAGCCTTCCACACAGTTGATCACACAATCCTCCTCCAACACGGCCCGTCCACTGTCTCGCTTGCTGTGGCTGTCCTTTCTTGGTTCCACCGTTAACTATCGGATCACAGCCAGAATATCTCCAGCAACAGCTTCTCTCCCCAGCCCCACACTATCACCTTGGGAGTCCATCAAGGAGCCATCCTTGCCTCCTTTCTCATCTACATGTTGCCCCTTGGCTACATCATAAATCATCCGAGGACATAGGGTCACCTTCAATGCATAGCTCTCCCTCTGCACCACCTCTCCCAACCCCTCTATGCTAATAGACTGCTCGTTCAACAATCAGCAATCTCCTCCAGCTAAACACTGGGAAGCCATTGTCTTCAACCTCTGCCACAAACTCTGTACCCTCACTGCTGTCTCCACCCCCCTCCCCGACCACCGGTTCAGCCTGATCCAGGCTGTTCGCAATCTCACCATCCTATTTGAAACTGAACTAAGTTTCTGACGCCCCATCTTCTCCATTGCAAAAACCTTCTATTTCCACCTCGGTGACGGCGCCCGCCACCACCCTGACCTCAGCTCATCTGTCTCATTCACGACTTTGTTGCTTCCAGACTTGATTATTCCGGTGCTCTCTCGCATGGGCTACCACCCTTTAATCTCTGTCAGCTTCAATTCATCTAAACCTTTGCTGCCGGTATCCTATGCTGCGCCAAATTCAACTCGCTCAGCACTTTGGTCCTCACTGGCCTCCAACACCTCAAATGTAAAATTCTTGCAATTAAATCCTTCCATGGCCTCGCCCATATTTCTGTAGCTTCCTGCAGCTCTACAATCCCGCTCCCCCAAAACTCTCTGTTCCTCTGGCTCCAGCCTCTTGAGTATCACCCTCATCCTTTTTGCACCACCATTGTTGGATACTTGTATGTCTGCCTAGCCCACAAACTCTGGCATTCTCTCCCTAAATCCCTTCACCTCTCCACATCCCTCTTCTCCTTTAAGTCCCTTCTCAGCCTCTCTGCAGTTTTCCACACAGTCCTCACCCCCTCCTATCTCTCAGCGTCTGTTTTTCCTGAGTTCAGTACATTTTTGTTGGGTGAGGATGTCAAGAAATACAGAGCAAAGGTGGGTAAATGCAGTTGAGGTATGGATCAGCAATGATCTAATTGAATGGGGGAGCAGGCTCAAGGGGCTGAATGGTCAACTCCTGTTTCTATGCTGCAATACAGGATGTTCTGTAGCTGGGACTAAGGCAGAATATTGGAAAAATTGCTTTTACTTGCTAGCAACATCATCGAGAGTTTCTTCCATCAGTGTTGGAGCCAACTGGAGGGAGCTTTACTCTGAAGCCTTTGTTACCTCTCGACTTGACTATTCCAATGTCCCCTGGCCAGTCTCCCATCTTCCGTCCTCCATAAACTTGAGCTCGTCCGAAACACTGCTGCCCGTATCCTAACTCGCACCATGTCCCGTTCAAGCATCACCTCCGTGCTCACTGACCTACACTGGGTACGGTAGCATAGTGGTAATGTTGCTGGACTTGTAATCCAGAGGCCTGGACTAATGACCCGGAAACATGAGTAAAAATCCCACCACGGCAGCTGGGGAATTTAAAAATCTAGTATCAGTAATGGTGTCCATGAAACTACCGGATTGTTGATAAAAACCCTTCTGCTTCACTCATGTCCTTTAGGGAAGGAAATCTGCTGTCCTTACCCAGCCTGGCCTATAAGTGACTCCAGACTCACAGCAATGTATGGTTGATTCTTAACTGCCTTCTGAAATTGCCTAGCAAGCCACTCAGTTGTGTCAAGCCGCTAGGAAAACCTTCACCTCATGGACTGCAGCTCATCACCGCCTTCTCAAGGGCAATTAAAGATGGGCAGTAAATGCTGACCTGGCCAGCGACTCCCACATCCCATGACTGAATAAAAATAAACCATATAATAGTACAGCACAGAAGGAGGGCTCCCAGTCTGGCAATGTCTCAGTTTTAAAATTCTCATCCTTGTTTTCAAATCCCTCCAAGGCCTAACCCCTCCTTATCTCTGTAACCTCCTCCATTCCTATAACCCTCCGAGAAATCTGCACCCTTCCATTTCTGGCCTCTTGAGCATTCCCTATTTGAATCACTCCACCGTTGGTGGCCGTGCCTTCAGCTGCCTGGGCCCTAAGCTCTGGAATTCCCGCCCTAAACCTCTCTGCTTCTCTCTCCCCCTTTAAGTCGCTTCTTAAAACCGACATCTTTGACCAAGCACGTCCCAATGTCTCCTTATGTGGCTCAGTGTCAAATCTTGTTTAAAACACTCCTGTGAAGCACCTTGGGACGTTTTACTATTTTAAAGGCGCTTTATAAATGCAAGTTGTTGTTGTTATTTGGCTATAAATCTGGCAGTGCTTGATACCAAGGCTGGGCGCTTGAAATGGGAAAGCATTCCATTAACCAGCACCAACATCCCTTTCTTTGATGGATGGAAGAAAATCTGGGAACACCTGCATCAGCAGAACTTTACGAATGAATTTTGCAATGGTACATAGCACCTTCTCACATTGAAACATCTCAAGGCATTAAGAACATAAGAAATAGGAGCAGGAGTAGGCCATACGGCCCCTCGAGTCTGCTCCGTCATTCAATAAGATCATGGCTGATCCCCATATCCCTTGATTCCCCTAGAGTCCAAAAATCTATCTATCTTAGCCTTGAATCTATTCACAGACTCAGCATTCACAGCCCTCTGGGGCAGAGAATTCCAAAGATTCACAACCCTCTGAGTGAAGAAATTCCTCCTCATCTCAATCTTAAATGGCCTACCCCTTATCCTGATACTTTGCCCCCTAGTTCTAGACACTCCAGCCAAGGGAAACAACCTCTCAGCATCTACCCTGTCAATCCCCCTCAGAATCGTGTATGTTTCAATGAGATCACCTCTCATTCTTCTAAACTCCAGCGAGTATAGGCCCATTCTACTCAATCTCTCCTCATAGGACAGCCCTCTCATCCCAGGAATCAATTTAGTGAACCTTTGTTGCACCGCTTCCAAGGCAAGTATATCCTTCCTTTGATAAGGAGACCAAAACTGTGCGCAGTACTCCAGGTGTGGTCTCACCAAGGCCCTGTACAATTGTAGCAAGACTTCCTTACTCTTATACTCCAACTCCCTTGCAATAAAGGCCAACATGCCATTTGCCTTCCTTATTGCTTGCTGTACCTGCATGCGTTGCGCAAAACAAGTTACTTTTTTGACCGCAGCGACTTGTTGCGTAGTCAAACTTTGAGGAGCCAACCTGTCAATGATGACTGTCACTGCGGCTGCAGCAACTTTATGGTGCCGTGCGTTTTGCTTTCCCTGTTAGGGAAAGAATTAAAAACAAATCGGCATCTGTTCTGTGGAGTCTTTGCTTTTCGTTCCTGTTGAGTTGCCAGTTCTCAATGAGAGGGGCTGGTTACGCATAATGTAATTGGGCCCATGGAGCAATGAACAAACAGCTCAGAACGTAACAGAGCAGCGAGTGAGGTTTATAGCTCGCAACGCTAAAGGCAGGAGTAAGAGCAATCCCAGGCATCCAAGGAGAGTAATATAATATCTTTGCTAACAAGTTTTCCAATTTGCATTTTATACATTTGAACAATGCATGCTAACTGTTAATTTTGTCAGTAATTAATGGCCAGTGCTGCAGCTTTAAAGTTCAACTGAAATCAAAAATAATTCTGGATCCTTGCCAACTCCCCTGATCCTACTGTTAGGTCTTTACTGAATACTGCAACTTATTTTATATCCACTGGAGACCTGTAATCTTCACCAAAAATAAAGCTTAAGTGATGTTGTCAACCAACCTGTATTAAATTAGAGTGGAAAAGCTCTCCATAGGATTGGTGCTTAATTGTAACTTAATTAGCATAATTATGCATGCTAATAGTATCTCAAATGAATAGTACTTACCATGAGGTTTTAAACTTATTAACACAGGCAGATTAAAACATCATTTTTCATGTTTAAACATGCTGTAATTGTAGCTTGAAAGCGATATTTCATTGTACAGTTCTTTTTTGGTTAAACCATCGTTTATTAAAAGAAACGGCAACTTCAGTCTGCGATGATAGCAGGTTTCTCCAGAGACTGAGACCCCACATTGAGTGCTGTGTGGAACTGGTTGTACACTCGATCCCCAGTTAATAGGGGGCCTGTTAAATGAAAACGCTCATTTAAAAGAGTACATTTGACCCGGCACTAATTTATCGCAACCATTCTGAAAAGGAATGGCGGATAAGATGGGCAATTCTCAGAAAACAACTTGCACTTTGACAGTGCTCATTGCATACAGATAGACGTCCACAGCACTTTACACTGGATGATGAGCTGTAAGCTGTTGTACACATAATAAAACCGCTGCTACCGTGTGGAGATCGAAATTGCGAACAAATTGTGAGATGATAACGGACGGATTCAAAATGGAGGAGGTCAGCGTGCGGTCCTTTGTTTGTAAGGAATCAAAATGGAGCAGGTCAGCATGTGGTCCTTTGTTTGTAAGGCCACATGGACAGGAAGAGGAAGCACCGGATGAAGAGGAAGTCCTGCCCCCCCCCCCAACACATCACAGGAACATGAGTGTATCATGCAGAAGGAACTCCAATCAGGGAAGGTTGGGAGTGAAACTGACCTATCAGAGGGAGGCAGATGAAGAAATACGAGGGGGCCCATGCAGAAGAGCACTATAAAGGGAAGAGACAGAAGCGAAAGCTCAGAAGGACAAAGGGAGCTGTTTGAAATGGCCTACCACCAAGTCAGGTTGATCACCCAAGGTGAAGTGTATGTATGTATGAAAGTCAGACATAGAGCATATATATTGCTGGGAGTACTTTTATGTACAAAACTGTAGAGCATATAAATTATTGGAGTAAACTGTGGGCATATACATTGCCGGGGGTATTTTTATATATGTTTGACTTGTTAAACTGTAGGCATATACATTGGCAGAGTGCTTCCATGTAAACTGTAGTGTGAATAAAGATAATGTTATTTATAACAAACTTATATCATTGTTACGTTTATTTGTAATTCTCAAGGTCCGAACAGTAGTAGGAGAAAGTCCTACAAAGGGGACACTGAGCCGAGGAAGATAGGGAGGAGGTCAGAAAGGAAAGAATGTCAGGAGGGGTAAGTGCATGGTCAAAAGGCCTGAAGGAGCAGCCACTGTCCCCTTGCTTTGGAGCACAAGAAGTGTATCTCTACATCAGGGGGAGTTTTCAGCACCAAAATCTCTCAAAATAGTGGCTTACAATGAGTTATTAAGGCAGATCATCGCGAAGTAGGAAGAATGGGGAATACAGTTAACTAGCAGGGAGAAATTAGAAAATAATCCGTGCTGCCTGATTGGTAAATTTGAAAATAGCATAAACACTGCGGATTAGACACTTTACAGCCTTCTGGACTCAACATTGAATTCAACAATTTCAGATCATAACCTCGGCCCCCATTTCTTTGGACGACAGTTATTGATGATTCTGCCAGTGCCATTTACACTTCATCTAGAGTCATCTTTTGTTCCTTTACTTGTCCCAATGCCATCTCCCTTTGCCTCGCACCATCATCCCTTTAGTCTTTTAATCTCTCCTGCCTTCCACCCTATCACAGACCTTCCCTTTTGTTCTTTCCTCCCCTCCCCCCTTTCCCCGCTTCGGCACCTGCTTAAAAACTTATTATATCTTTAACTTTTTCCAGTTCTGATGAAAGGTCATCGACCTGAAACGTTCACTCTGTTTCTCTCTCCGCAGACGCTGCCTGACCTGCTGAGTATTTCCAGCATTTTATGTTTTTATTTCAGATTTCCAGCATCTGTAGTATTTTGCTGTTATAGTTAGAAATCTGAAATAAAATCAGAAAATGCTGGAAAACACTCAGCAGGCCAGGCAGCGTCTGCGGAGAGAGAAAAACAGAGTCAACGTTTCAGGTCGATGAGCTTTCATCAGTAAATTGCGGAACACCTCCATTCAGTCCGTAAGGGTGACCCTGAGCTTCCGGTCACCTGTCATTTCAATTCACCGCCCCATTCCCACTCAGACCTCACCGTCTGCGGCCTCTTGCATTGTTCCATGGAAGCTCAGCGTAAACTCGAGGAACAGCACCTCATCTTCCGATTAGGCACTTTACAGCCTTCCGGACTCAATATCGAGTTCAACAATTTCAGATCATAACCTCGGCCCCTATTATATTTTTATATTTTTTATCCACACTTTTGGTTTGTGCCTTTTCCTTTTTTTTCCTCTCTCTCCCACATGGCAGCTGTCTCTCACTCTGCCAGCGCATTTCACACTTCATTTAGAGCCATTGTCTGTTTCTTTACCTGTCCTATTACTATCTCCTCTCACCTTGAATATCTCTTAATGTCTCTTCTTTCATCCCCTCTCCCATTTCCCAGCCCCCAAACTGCCTTTTGTTTCATTTCCTGCCTTTTCTTTCAGTTCTGTAGAAGGGTTTCGACCTGAAACGTTAACTCTGTTTCTCTCTCCACAGATGTTGCCAGGCTTGCTGAGTTTTTCCAACGTTTTCTGTTGTTATTTAGTAAATTTGACGTGTTGGACTAGAACAGCAAAATATTTCAGTGAAAGAATTGAGTTTCGTCAAAGACAGTTCTGGCTTCTCTGGGAGGTTCCTGGCTGGTTTGGGTGTCTGGATTAGAATTCCTGATGGTAGTAAGATGAAGTTTCCTTGTCAGAACTTTTACCAAACAATTAGACCTACAGGTCATTTTGACTTGAGAGTTAAATAGCGGAATGTGGCACAGCAAAACATCTACCTGAAGGGTAGATGCTGAGAGGTTGTTTCTCCTGGCTGGAGAGTCTGGAACTAGGGGGCATAGTCTCAGGATAAGGGGTCAGCCATTTAAGGCAGAGATGAGGAGGAATTTCTTCACTCAGAGGGTTGTGAATTTTTGGAATTCTCTGCCCCAAATGGCTGTGGGTGCTGAGTCGTTGAGTATAGTCAAGACTGAGCTAGATAGATTTTTGGACTCTAGGGGAATCGAGAGATATGGGGATTGGGTTGGAAAGTGGAGTTGAGGTTGATGATCAGCCATGATCTTATTGACTAGTGGAGCAGGCTCGAGGGGCTGTATGGCCGGCTCCTGCTCCTAATTCGTATGTTCTCAGTAAATCAGAGGACTGACACTATTTACCGAGAACTTGTTTTTTGTAGGAATGGGGCGGGGTGGGGTGGGAGGGGGGAGGTGGTGAGAAGAATCTGATCTCGTGAGATCTCAATCTTGCTGGACTTTACTATGCAGTGACTTAAATCAAACTTTTAACCACAAAGATGTGGTTGTGATCTGGAACGCGCTGCCTGTAAAGGCGGTAACAACAGATTCAACAGTAACTTTCAAAAGGGAATTGGATCTCTACTTAAAAAGGAAACCATTTGTAGGGCTGTGGGAAAAGAGTGGGATTAATTGGGCATCTCTTTCAGGGAGCCAGCACAAGTACGATGGGCTGAATGGCCTCCTTCTATGCTGCATGTTTCTGTGATTCCATGAATGTACGTCGGGATATGAAGTAGCACTTTTAAAATATTATATATCTATGTCATCTAATCCTATCAGCATAACCTTCTATTCCTTTCTCCTTCATGTGTTTATCTCGCTTCCCCTTAAATGTGTCCTAAATCTCATTGATACAGATTGGGTGTAAATTCATATTTATTCAAATCAATTTTGGTCCAATTAAGGTTTGAAATTTGCTCTTGCACTAATCCCTAGTCATAACCCTATCCTCTGTTCAACAATTTTACTTTTAATGGAATAAAACACTGGCTCGATTAAGCAGGTCTGCAGTATGGCAAAGGCTTAGGACACCCCGCGATTTGCTGTATTTACGCTGTAGGGTGAATTCAGAATGCCATTGGCAGCAGTGCAGCAAGATTTCTGCATATGCAGTTGTTGAAAAGCATTGTCTGTGACTTTACGGTTCGGGCTAAGGGACTAACCTGATTCCAATTTCTCTGCTTGCTTAGATGAATCAAGAGTGCATCTCATTAAATGGCGGAGCAGGCTCGAGGGGCCGAATGGCCTACTCCTGCTCCTATCTTCTATGTTTCTATCGCACAGAGAGGAGACTGCAGTAACAGAATGGATCTGGTGAGTGTATTAAATGTCATCCTACAGCACATCCTGAACACTTAGCTCAGACAGCTAACTTAGAATTCAAACTTACAATTAAAAATTTCTTTCCGCAAGAAAAAACAATGAAGTGCATAAAAAAATCAGGTGCTGATTTAAATGCAAAAATGCAAAAATGCAAAAAACTGACTGCAATCTAGCAATCAAGTGCTGAATCAGCAGTAAATCTGACAGTCGCACTGCAACTTAGAATCATAGAATGACACAGCCATTCGGCCCATCGTGCCTGTGCCAGCTGTTTTATCCAGTTAGGCTGTTTCCCCTGGCTGGAGAGCCTAGAACTAGAGGGCATAGTCTCAGGTTAAGGGGTCGACCATTTAAGACTGGGATGAGGAGAAATTTCTTCACTCAGAGGGTTGCGAATCTTTGGAATTCTCTACCCCAGAGGGCTGTGGATGCTCAGTCGTTGAGTATATTCAAGGCGGAGATCGATAGATTTTTTGACACTAAGAGAATCAATGGATATGGAGATAGGGCTGGAAAGTGGTGTTGATGTCAAAGATCAGCCACGATCTTATTGAATGGCGGAGCAGGCTCGAGGGGCCGTTTGGCCTCCTCCTATTTCTTATGTTCTTATGTAGTATCACTCCTCTGCCCTTTCCCCCAAATGATTCACCTTCCACCAAACGACTAAATACCGAGTTAGAGACAAACTGGCTCCAACTGGGACAAAACTTAAATTCACAAGCCGAAACAGAGCAAAACCAAGAAGCAAGTTAATGAGAGCACAGAGCGAGCGTTGACAGTGGAAGAAAATGTTACAGGAGCAAAGTGCTGTGTTGGGCAGGCCCAATGAGGATTGGGAGAAATGGCAGCTGGTGAAAATACTGTGTGAGCTGAACCTGAACCTGAAGCAGAAGAGTGTTGCGTTCAAAGCACCGTGCAGAATCCTAGGCTGAGTAGCAGTACTTCCAGAACTGTCTCATTGAATTGTTATTGAAAGGTTGCTTGGCTGAACACCACGTGCTCAAACTCGGCTGAGGCCAGTCATGCTAAATGAGGGTTACCCTCCTGAGATACGCCAACATCAATGAATCCCCTCTTAAGCAAGTCAGAAGCAATGGATACTGTTCTTTTTTTTATAGTGAGTGTTATTTCGCCTGTTGATTCACCCCCTTATTGGCTCACCTTAGTGATTATGTCCAAACAGGCATCTCCTGAGGGAAGGGTGGGTTGTTTGCTCGTGGCCACAACCTCTTGGTTGGCCACCAGAAGGTATGTGCAGGTGGCCTGATGAATACTTTCCCCTCCTCACTGCAGAGAGGTAGCTCACTTCCATTTGGCCTCTCCATGCAGCAGTTGTACCAAGACGAAGAAATCACAGGAACGGAGGTTTGAACCTGTTTCTACCTGTGGTAGCTTAAGTTAAGCGGCCTTAGTCTACTCTGCTGCAGAATACTGCTCTGCCTCATGGTCCTGCATCTGCCACACAAAGATCAGTGTCAGGGACGCTTAAGTCCACTCCAACTTAGTGGCTCCCAGTGCTGTCCCACATTGTTTTTCTGTGATAGTGGATTGGCGGTTAGGATCAGATCAGCCATGATCTTATTGAATGGCGGAGCAGGCTCGAGGGGCCGATTGGCCTACTCCTGCTCCTATTTCTTATGTTCTTATGTTTTTATTGCCCTTCTTGCCATTCGCTGCGGCACCACTGTGCTCCGTGAGATTGGCTGCCACGTTTCCTACCTTACAACAGTGACTACTCTTCAAAAAGTACTTAATTTGCTGTAAAGCTCATTGGGATTTCCGGTGGTCGTGAAAGGCGCTGTATAATTGCAAGTCTTCCTTCCTTCCTTCCTCCCTCCCTCCCTTCTTTCCTTCCTTCCTTCCTTTGCTGTTTGTAGCACCTTGCCATGCACAAATTAGCCGCCATGTTTGCTTGCATAGCAACAGTTATGAAGCCTGAAGGGACATCATGAGGACGCGAAAGGCACTGTATAAATGCCATCACTTCCTTTTTCACAAGGGCCTCAAAATTGGAACTGCTTACCTCCTTCAATCTTTCCATTCTCCTACAGTCTACAGGATTTTAAAATCCAAACTTGGGCTCTCCTAATCATCACTTCCTCATTGACCTCATCCCTTTTACACTTTTAAAGCTTGGCGGCATCTTGTACTTTAGTCCTCGGCCCTCAACCGGGTTTCTCATGATAAAAAAAATTACCTTCCTTCACAAAATGGTAGAACAGACGACCGACCCCCACATAACTGACAGCAGGACCTAACGAGGCTGCGGCGTTTACAATGTTTTTCTGAGTGAGTAATTAATTACTGGGTTGGTATATGGTACACTGTGCAATATCAGCGCTCCTTATTAATTCACGGGAGAACGTCACCATCAGTATCCTTTCTGAAGATCAGCTACAAACAATGGATTTTCTGAACACTTTTGCTTAAAGGAGACAAGGAGACTTATTGCCATTTACGTGGAGGGTGAGCCAATGGTAAAAGCTGCATATCAGGTGCACAACTTTGGCGTCCTTCATGAGTGACACGATGATATTGATAATAGAAAGAAAGGAGAAAAACTTGCATTTCTATAGCGCCTAAGAGAATCAATGGATATGGAGATAGGGCTGGAAAGTGGTGTTGATGTCAAAGATCAGCCACGATCTTATTGAATGGCGGAGCAGGCTCGAGGGGCCGTTTGGCCTCCTCCTATTTCTTATGTTCTTATGTAGTATCACTCCTCTGCCCTTTCCCCCAAATGATTCCCCTTCCACCAAACGACTAAATACCAAGTTAGAGACAAACTGGCTCCAACTGGGACAAAACTTAAATTCACAAGCCGAAACAGAGCAAAACCAAGAAGCAAGTTAATGAGAGCACAGAGCGAGCGTTGACAGTGGAAGAAAATGTTACAGGAGCAAAGTGCTGTGTTGGGCAGGCCCAATGAGGATTGGGAGAAATGGCAGCTGGTGAAAATACTGTGTGAGCTGAACCTGAACCTGAAGCAGAAGAGTGTTGCGTTCAAAGCACCGTGCAGAATCCTAGGCTGAGTAGCAGTACTTCCAGAACTGTCTCATTGAATTGTTATTGAAAGGTTGCTTGGCTGAACACCACGTGCTCAAACTCGGCTGAGGCCAGTCATGCTAAATGAGGGTTACCCTCCTGAGATACGCCAACATCAATGAATCCCCTCTTAAGCAAGTCAGAAGCAATGGATACTGTTCTTTTTTTTATAGTGAGTGTTATTTCGCCTGTTGATTCACCCCCTTATTGGCTCACCTTAGTGATTATGTCCAAACAGGCATCTCCTGAGGGAAGGGTGGGTTGTTTGCTCATGGCCACAACCTCTTGGTTGGCCACCAGAAGGTATGTGCAGGTGGCCTGATGAATACTTTCCCCTCCTCACTGCAGAGAGGTAGCTCACTTCCATTTGGCCTCGCCATGCAGCAGTTGTACCAAGACGAAGAAATCACAGGAACGGAGGTTTGAACCTGTTTCTACCTGTGGTAGCTTAAGTTAAGCGGCCTTAGTCTACTCTGCTGCAGAATACTGCTCTGCCTCATGGTCCTGCATCTGCCACACAAAGATCAGTGTCAGGGACGCTTAAGTCCACTCCAACTTAGTGGCTCCCAGTGCTGTCCCACATTGTTTTTCTGTGATAGTGGATTGGCGGTTAGGATCAGATCAGCCATGATCTTATTGAATGGCGGAGCAGGCTCGAGGGGCCGATTGGCCTACTCCTGCTCCTATTTCTTATGTTCTTATGTTCTTATTGCCCTTCTTGCCATTCGCTGCGGCACCACTGTGCTCCGTGAGATTGGCTGCCACGTTTCCTACCTTACAACAGTGACTACTCTTCAAAAAGTACTTAATTTGCTGTAAAGCTCATTGGGATTTCCGGTGGTCGTGAAAGGCGCTGTATAATTGCAAGTCTTCCTTCCTTCCTTCCTCCCTCCCTCCCTTCTTTCCTTCCTTCCTTCCTTTGCTGTTTGTAGCACCTTGCCATGCACAAATTAGCTGCCATGTTTGCTTGCATAGCAACAGTTATGAAGCCTGAAGGGACATCATGAGGACGCGAAAGGCACTGTATAAATGCCATCACTTCCTTTTTCACAAGGGCCTCAAAATTGGAACTGCTTACCTCCTTCAATCTTTCCATTCTCCTACAGTCTACAGGATTTTAAAATCCAAACTTGGGCTCTCCTAATCATCACTTCCTCATTGACCTCATCCCTTTTACGCTTTTAAAGCTTGGCGGCATCTTGTACTTTAGTCCTCGGCCCTCAACCGGGTTTCTCATGATAAAAAAAATTACCTTCCTTCACAAAATGGTAGAACAGACGACCGACCCCCACATAACTGACAGCAGGACCTAACGAGGCTGCGGCGTTTACAATGTTTTTCTGAGTGAGTAATTAATTACTGGGTTGGTATATGGTACACTGTGCAATATCAGCGCTCCTTATTAATTCACGGGAGAACGTCACCATCAGTATCCTTTCTGAAGATCAGCTACAAACAATGGATTTTCTGAACACTTTTGCTTAAAGGAGACAAGGAGACTTATTGCCATTTACGTGGAGGGTGAGCCAATGGTAAAAGCTGCGTATCAGGTGCACAACTTTGGCGTCCTTCATGAGTGACACGATGATATTGATAATAGAAAGAAAGGAGAAAAACTTGCATTTCTATAGCGCCTTTCACGACCTCAGGATGTTCCAAAGCGCTTTACAGCCAATGAAGTACATTTTGAAGTGTAATCATTGTTTTAATGTTGGAAACTCAGCAGCCAATTTGCACACAGGAAGATCCCACACACAGCAGTGTGAGGATGACCAGATAATCTGTTGATTCTAGGGATAAACATTGGCCAGGACACCAGGAATAACCCCCCTGCTCTTCTTCGAAATAGTGCCATGGGATCTTTTACATCCACCTGAGAGGGTTAATGTCTCATCAGAAAGACGGCACCTCCGACAGTGCAGCACTCCCTCAGTATCGCACTGGAGTGTCAGCCTAGATTTCGTGCTCAAGTCTCTGGAGTGGGACTTGAACCCACAACCTTCAGCCTCAGAGGAGGGAGTGTTACCAACTGAGCCATTGGCTGTTGCGAGGGTGTTGGTTGAGAGACGGATATTGGCCAGCACACCAGGAGAACTCCCTACTCTTCAAATATGGCCATAGGATCTTCAATGCCCAAACACAGGGACGCGGTTTAACAAGTCATCTGACAAGCTGCACCCCTGGCAATGCAGCACTCCCTCAGCATTGCATTAATATATGTCAGCCTAGGCCGTGTGCTCAAAGAATGGTGTTTGAAGCTACGGGATCTCCTGACTCAGAGGCGAACGAGCTGCCACTAAGCCGAGCTGGCACTTTGAACGGGTGAAAGGCGGGATATTGTGCAATGTGTTGTCCTTTCAACACAGTGAGGTCAGAAGGAGGAAGACCCTGCAAGACAACCTAATCACAACAGTCATTAGCATTCTTTCAACAATCGGTCTCCCCAGCACAATTATGGCAGTGTGTACAAACAACTTAAAACTCTGCAATCTCCAAACCAAACCATTGCATATTGTAGAAAATAATCGGTGCCAGGAAAGCATTTAAAGACTGTAATTCAACTACATGAGCACGGCTGACCTTTCTATCTCACTTTAATGTCACTCTCATGGTTCACCATGTCACCAGAGTACTCCGATTCAATTAAAGCCTTATGACGCCCTCAATGGTATCTGGGTTTTTTTGATGTGTTGATGAGCTGGTCAGCAGTGAAGCTCAATGGGCTACCTTTACATTTCTGGAAAGACTCTATCACAGACATGTTATTTAGACAGCTGTTTTTGAACTGGTCTGATATTATTCTTGATGCCGTCGGCTGCCTTAACGCTGCTGAAGCTATGGCCTCGATATTTCCGGGGAGGTGGTGCAGGTGCGGGGGAGGCCGAATTTGACGGCAGGACCTCATTATCATTTTTATGTTGTGTTTCCCACTTGGCAGCCGGCCAAATGGACATCCTGGCCGTTGGGCGGGAGGGAACCTTGGGGACGGTCCCTGGCAATCAGGAGGGGGGATGGTCGACGATCGGGGCTGGGGAAGAGATTGGCCATTGGGGCTGGAGGGAGAGAGAGACCATTGGGGCTGGAGGGAGAGAGAGGCCATTGGGGCTGGAGAGAGAGAGAGACCATTGAGGCTGGAGCGAGAGAGAGAGGCCATTGGGGCTGGAGAGAGAGAGGCCATTGAGGCTGGAGAGAGAGAGGCCATTGAGGCTGGAGAGAGAGAGAGGCCATTGGGGCTGGAGGGAGAGAGAGACCATTGAGGCTGGAGGGAGAGAGAGGCCATTGGGGCTGGAGAGAGAGAGGCCATTGGGGCTGGAGGGAGAGAGAGAGGCCATTGGGGCTAGAGGGAGAGAGAGAGGCCATTGAGGCTGGAGAGAGAGAGGCCATTGAGGCTGGAGAGAGAGAGGCCATTGAGGCTGGAGAGAGAGAGGCCATTGAGGCTGGAGAGAGAGAGGCCATTGAGGCTGGAGGGAGAGAGGCCATTGAGGCTGGAGGGAGAGAGAGGCCATTGAGGCTGGAGAGAGAGAGGCCATTGAGGCTGGAGAGAGAGAGGCCATTGGGGCTGGAGAGAGAGAGGCCATTGGGGCTGGAGGGAGAGAGAGAGGCCATTGGGGCTAGAGGGAGAGAGAGAGGCCATTGAGGCTGGAGAGAGAGAGGCCATTGAGGCTGGAGAGAGAGAGGCCATTGAGGCTGGAGAGAGAGAGGCCATTGAGGCTGGAGAGAGAGAGGCCATTGAGGCTGGAGGGAGAGAGGCCATTGAGGCTGGAGGGAGAGAGAGGCCATTGAGGCTGGAGAGAGAGAGGCCATTGAGGCTGGAGAGAGAGAGGCCATTGGGGCTGGAGGGAGAGAGAGGCCATTGGGGCTGGAGCGAGAGAGGCCATTGGGGCTGGAGGGAGAGAGAGGCCATTGGGGCTGGAGGGAGAGAGAGGCCATTGGGGCTGGAGGGAGAGAGAGGCCATTGGGGCTGGAGGGAGAGAGAGGCCATTGGGGCTGGAGAGAGAGAGAGGCCATTGGGGCTGGAGGGAGAGAGAGGCCATTGGGGCTGGAGCGAGAGAGGCCATTGGGGCTGGAGGGAGAGAGAGGCCATTGGGGCTGGAGGGAGAGAGAGGCCATTGGGGCTGGAGGGAGAGAGAGGCCATTGGGGCTGGAGAGAGAGAGAGGCCATTGGGACTGGAGGCAGGGAGATCGGCGATCATGGCGGGGGGGGGCAAAGGCTCCTTTGAGGGGCCGGGGGGCAGGTGTGTGGGCGCGCACTCCTGATGCTCCTGGCCCACAAGGAGTGCTGGAAAAGGCACTTACTTTGTTGAGCCGACAGCTCCCGCCTCTCTTTCACTGCCAGATTTCCCGAGCCCTGGGAAACCCACGCAGCAGCAGTGAATTTTAAATTGGGCCCCCGATTGCACTGTGGGAGTCTGATTTAGGTATGTTAATGAAGTGTCCGGCTTCTCCATAGCGGATTACTCGGACGGCTTCGATATCCGCCGCAGTGCATGAGCAGTGTGTTGGGGTCGCATTCACTATATTTACGCCTTTAACCCCTTCTCCCCAGACCCTCTCCCACCTGTCGTGGAGGAGTTAATTGCAAGGCCTCAGTGCCTCAGCGTTGTTAGAGTGTTAACTGTGGCAGTTTTCTTAAAGGGGCCGCATTGGCTAATAAACTGGCTGATAGTGTTAAATTGATATCCGTAAATAAGCCGGTGTCTCTTACCTGCTCCTTTCTTATCCATGACTTCTGCTTTAGAACTTACTGGCTGAAGGCAATTTGGTAGTAGACAGTTTGGGCTAGATTTTCCTGGGGCCGTCAGGCGGGGTTTCAGGCGTGCGGGGGTGGGGTAAATCCTGAATTTGGGGGTCCCGACACCATCCCGCCCAAAACCCCGCCCCACGCAAGTTTTAGGGGTGGCGGGTACCCGCCCTGCACTCGGACCCGCCAAAACCAGGCGGGAAGGGATTAGCGCCAATTAACTGCCTGTTAACAGGTAGTTAACAGGCAGTTTTTAGCCTAATCCCTATTTTGAGGGGTTTCGCGTGGGTTTCCCGATGGCTCCAAACCATGCCAGGTTAGAGCAGGCGGGCCGTCGGGTTGAAGGAGTTGGAGGGGTCGTAATGTCGGTGTTCAGGTGAGTGATGGGTGCATGAGTGTAAAGGTAAGTGTGTTTGGTGTGTCTAAAGTGTTTAAAGAACTTTTACTTACTTGTACTTACCTTAACAGCCTTTCTTCCTGTAGCCATCAGGTGCCCATTACTCAGCCGGCACTTAAAGCTGAACGGCTGCGATCTGTCAAAAGTGACAGCCTTCAGCTTTGAGTGCTGCTGAGAGTTCTAACTGAGTCTGTGCAGAAGGATTCATGTCAGAACTCAGACTGTCAGTGTTTCACAGCTTCAAACAGCTTGACAGATGAAATTGCAGTCTGTGATATCACCTGTTGCCGGGTGGCCCTTAATTGGCCTGCTGAGCCCGCTGGGCGGGCTCAACAAGGTAAATCAAGGGAAGATCACGCGTATTGGCCGGACGTCGATGTAGGCGGGTCAAAAACCAGAAAGGGGAAGTCCTGCCTTCTTCCCGACAGGTTTAAGAAAATCTACCCCTTTGTGTCGGTGCTGCAGTGACATCAAGAAGTGTCACTCCATATATACTGCGAATGGGAACCATACATTGTGGGTGAAATGCCTCATTCACAGCAGAAAGGAAGCTATGCAAAATGTCTTGCTCCCAGGTTTATATTTATGCATTCTCGTGATATGAGTATCACTGGCAAGGCCAGCATTTATTGTTCATCTCTAGTTGCCCTTGAGAAGGTGGTGGTGGGCCTTCTTCTTGAACCGCTGCAGTCCGTGTGGTGAAGGTTGTTACAGTACTTTTAGCCACGTTGTTTATTAGCAGTTCTGAGGCAGGGGCATCCAAGATTTTAGTCTTAGTAATGATTATAATTAACTGTTAATAGTACAATTTCTTGTCTATTTTGAATGCTTAATTTAAAAAAAAGAAAGACTTGCATTTCGACTCAGTGGGTAGCACACTCGCCTCTGAGACAGAAGGTTGTGGGTTCAAATCCCACTCCAGGGACTTGCGCACATAAAGCTAGGCTGACACTCCAGGGGAGTGCTGCACTGATGGAGGTGCCGTCTTTCAGATGAGACATTAAACCGAGGCCCTGTCTGCTCTCTCAGGTGGACGTAAAAGATCCCACGGCACTATTTTGAAGAAGAGCAGGAGAGTTATCCCCAGTGTCCTGACCAATATTTCTCCCTCAATATAACAAAAACAGATTATCTGGTCATTTCACATTGCTGTTTGTGGGAGCTTGCTGTGTGCAAATTGGTTGCCATATTTCCTACATTACAAATTCAAAAGTACTTCATTGGCTGTAAAGCACTTTGAGATGTCCGGTGGTCGTGAAAGAAACATAGAAGATAGGAGCAGGAGTAGGCCATTCGGCCCCTCGAGACTGCTCCGCCATTCAATGAGATCATGGCTGATCATCCAATTTCAGTACCCTGTCCCTGCCTTCTCCCCATATCCCTTGATCCCTTTAGCCTTAAGAAATATATCCAACTCCTTCTGTAATATATTTAATGAATTGGCCTCCACTGCCTTCTGTGGTAGAGAATTCCACAGGTTCACCACTCTCTGGGTGAAGAAGTTCCTCCTCATCTCTGTCCTAAATGGCTTACTCCTTATCCTTAGACTGTGACCCCTGGTTCTGGACTCCCCGGCCATCGGGAACATCCTTCCTGCATCCAGTTTCTCCAGTCCTGTTAGAATTTTATAAGTTTCAATGAGATCCCCTCTCATTCTTCTAAACTCCAGCGAGTATAAGCCCAATCAACCCAATCTCTCCTCATACGTCATTCCTGCCATCCCAGGTATCAGTCTGGTGAATCTTCGCTGCACTCCCTCCATGGCAAGAGCATCCTTCCTCAGATAAGGCGACCAAAACTGCACACAATACTCAAGGTGTGGTTTCACCAAGGCCCTGTACAACTGCAGCAAGACATCCTTGTTCTTGTACTCGAACCCTCTCGCTATGAAGGCCAACATACCATTTGCCTTCTTAACCGCCTGCTGCACCTGCATGCTTACCTTCAGCGACTGGTGCACAAGGACACCCAGGTCTTGTTGCACTTCCCCTTCTCCCAATCTATTGCCGTTTCAGATAATAATCTGCCTTCCTGTTTTTGCCACCAAAGTGGATAACCTCGCATTTATCCACATTATACTGCATCTGCCATGCTTCTGCCCAATCACCCAACCTGTCCAAATCATACTGGAGTTTCTCGGCATCCTCCTCATAGCACACACGCCCACTCAGCTTTGTGTCGTCTGCAAACTTGGAGATATTCACAGAAATCACAGAAATCACAGAAACCCCACAGTGCAGATAGAGGCCATTTCGGCCCATCGAGCCTGCACCGACACATATCCCACCTGATCCCCGTAACCCCTACACCAACACATATCCCACCCTATCCCCATAACCCCAAGTATTTAATCCCCCTTACACTAAGGGTCAATTTATCATAGCCAATCAACCTAACCTAGATATTACATCTAGTTCCCTCGTCTAGATCATTAATATATATTGTGAATAGCTGGGGTCCTAGGACCGATCCCTGCAGTACCCCACTAGTCACTGCCTGCCACTCAGGAAAAGAGCTGTTTGTTCAAACTCTTTGCTTCCTGTCTGCCAACCAGTTCTTTATCCAAGTCAGTACCTTGCCCCGAATCCCATGTGCCTTAACTATACACGCTAATCTCTTATGCGGGACCTAATCAAAAGCCTTCTGAAAGTCCAAATACACCACATCCACTGGTTCTCCCTTATCTATTCTATCAGTTACATCCTCAAAAAATTCCAGTAGATTAGTCAAGCACGATTTACCTTTTGTAAATCCATGTTGACTTTGTCCGATCCTGTCACTGTTTTCCAAGTGCTCTGCTATTACAGCTTATATATTGGACTCTAGCATTTTCCCCACTACCGATGTCAGGCTTACCGGTCTATAATTCCCCGTTTTCTCTCTACCACCTTTTTTGAATAGTGGGGTAACATTAGCTACCCTCCAATCCATGGGAACTGTTCCAGAGTCTATCGAATTTTGGAAGATGACCAGCAATGCATCTACTATTTCTCGGGCCACTTCCTTAAGTACCCTAGGATGTAGATTATTAGGCCCTGGGGATTTATCGGCCTTCAATCCCGTCAATTTCCCTAACACCATTTCCCTACAAATACTGATTTCTTTCAGTTCCTCCCTCTCATTAGACCCTATGTTCCCCGACATCTCTGGGAGGTTATTTGTGTCCTCCTTTGTGAAGACAGAACCAAAGTATGTATTTAATTGGTCTGCCATTTCTTTATTCCCCATTATAAATGCCCCTGATTCTGACTGCAAGGGACCTATGCTTGACTTCACCAATCTTTTTCTCTTCACATATCTATAAAAGCTTTTACAGTCAGTTTTTATTTTCCCTGAAAGCTTACTCTCATACTTTATTTTCCCCCTCTTAATTAATCCCTTTGTCCTCCTTTGCTGAATCCTAAACTGCTCCCAGTCCTCAGGTTTACTGCTTTTTCTGGCCAATTTATATGTCTTCTCCTTGGATCTTATGCTATCCCTAATTTCCCTTGTTAGCCACGGTTGAGTCACCTTTTTTGTTTTATTTTTATGCCAAACAGGGATGAACAAATTCTGTAGTTCATCCATGCTATCTTTGAATGTTTGCCATTGCCTATCCATCGTCAACCCTTTGAGTAACATTCCCCAATCAATCCTACCCAACTCGCGCCTCATACAATCGTCGTTTCCTTTATTTAAATTCAGGACCCTAGTCTCTGAGTCAACTACTTCACTCTCCATCTTAATGAAGAATTCTATCATATTATGATCGCTCCGACCCAAGGGGCCTCGCACAACAAGATTGCTAATTAAACCTTTCTCATTACATAATATGCAGTCTAAGATGACCTGATCTCTAGTTGGTTCCTCGACATATTGGTCCAGGAAACCATTTCGTATACACTCCAGGAATTCCTCCTCCACAGTATTGTTACTAATTTGGTTAGCCCAATCTATATGTAGATTAAAGTCACCCATGATACCTGCTGTGCCCTTATTGCATGCGTCTCTAATTTCCCATTTAATGCCATCCCCAACCTCCGCATTACTGTTTGGAGGTCTGTATACCACTCCCACTAACGTTTTCTGCCCCTTGGTATGTCTCAGTTCTACCCATACAGATTCCACATCATCAGAGCTAATATCCTTCCTTTCAATTGTGTTAATCCCCTCTTTAACCAGCAATGCTACCCCACTTCCTTTTCTTTTTTGCCTATCTTTCCTGAATATTGAATACCCCTGGATGTTGAGTTCCCAGCCTTGGCCACCCTGGAGTCATGTTTCCGTAATCCCAATCATATCATATCCGTTTACCTCGATTTGCGCAGCTAATTCATCCACCTTATTACGAATGCTCCTCGCATTAAGACACAAGGGCCTAGAAATTGAGTGGGCTTAGCGCCCATTTTGCGGCGCTAGAGGGCATTGCGCTGGACTTACAGCCGGTTTTGAAATTGACTAGGGCCCAACATCGGCGTTACACCGGTAGCGCTGCGCCGGCACCGATGACGTCATCGGTGTGCGCAGCGTCCCGGTTGCCGTGGTGACGGGCCCCAGCGCCGAAATTCAGTTGCGGCCGCCTCACCCGTGGCAGCCGCAACTAAGACTCTGGCAACAGAGTCTTACACGACTTTGCGCCGGCGCACAAAGGTGGAGCGGCGGCCGGCCGCTTTCCCGCCGGCCGCCTGCCCGCACCTCCCTCCCTGGACTCCCCCACCACCCCCCCGCGGAACAGATGCTTCTCGGCTGCGAGCCCGGCACTTCCCCGAGGTGCCGGGCTCATTTTTGTGGCGATTTAACCGGCCAGCGGGCGGGTGCAGGCAGCTCCTCCTTAACTGAAGGAGGAGGCCTGCACTTCCCGAGCCTGCCGCACCGCATCGGGCGCCGCAGCGCCGGAATAGCGCCGCAATGCGGCGCATAGCGCCAGTTTTCAGGCGCAAACAGCCTTCAGTAGCGCCGGCAGCCGTTTGGGCGCGGCGCTACTGAATTTTTGGCGCGCACAGCGCGACTTAGCACCGGCGCTAAATTCCCGGCGTTAAGCCCCGGTGCAGCGCAAACTCAATTTCTAGGCCAAGGCCTTCAGGCTTGTTTTTTTTAACACTCTTACACCTTTTAGAATTATTATTTACTGTGGCCATGTTTGATTTAAACCCTTGATTTCTCTGACTGCCACCTTTGTTTTTCTTCTTCCTTTCTTTTTCTTCTATCCTTGTTTCCCTTTCCTCTGTCTCCCTGCTCAGGTTCCCAACCCCCTGCCATTTTAGTTTAAACCCTCCCCCAGAGCACTAGCAAACACTCCCCCTAGGACATCGGTCCCGGTCCTGCCCAGGTGCAAACCATTCATTTTGTACCGGTCCCACCTCCCCCAGAACCGGTTCCAATGTCCCAGGAATTTGAATCCCCCCCCCTTGCACCATTGCTCTAGCCATGTATTCATCTGAAATATCCTTCTATTTCTACTCTGACTAGCACGTGGCACTTGTAGCAATCCTGAGATTACTACCTTTGAGGTCCTATTTTTTAATTTACCTCCTAACTCCCTATATTCAGCTTTTAGGGCCTCATCCTGTTTTTTACCTATATCGTTGGTACCTATATGCACCACGACAACTGGCTGTTCACCCTCCCCTTCCAAAATGTTCTGCAGCCGTTCTGAGACATCCTTGACCCTTGCACCAGGGAGGCAACATACCATCCTGGAGTCTCGTTTGTGGCCGCAGAAACGCCTATCTATTCCCCTTACAATAGAATCCCCTGTTACTTTAGCTCTCCCACTCTTTTTCCTCCTGCCCTGTGCAGCAGAACCACCGACGATGCCAGGAAGTTGGCTGCTGCTGCCTTCCTCTGATAAGCCATCCCCCTCAACAGTATCCAAAGCGGTATATCTGTTTGAGAGGGGGATAGCCACAGGGGACCCCTGCACTACCTGCCTGCGCCTACTACTCTGCCTGGTGGTCACCCATTCTCTTCCTGCCTGTGCAGACATTACCTGCGGTGTGACCAACTCCCTAAACGTGTTATCCATGACCTCCTCAGCATCGCGAATGCTCCAGTATGTAAGGTGCTGTAGAAATGCAAGTCTTTCTTTCTTTACAGGACGTCCCAAAGCACTTTACAGCCAATGAAATACTGGCATGGGTTAGTTGCCTGCTCTACGGTGTAAGGGAGTTTAATAAACCCACACATTTGAAATGACATTGTAGATACATTGACAAAAGGTCATCGACCGGAAATGTTAACTCTTGCTTCTCTCTCCACAGATACTGCCTGATCTGCTGAGTGTTTCCAGCATTTTCTGTTATTATTGTAGATACACCCTGGATTGACACTCCTATGCTAGTCGTATCTGTCAGGTACACCCAGTGATAACAGCCTTTGAGAGAAATATCACCTGCACCTACCTTAAGTTTGGATCAACAAACCTTTCAACATTTATATAGTTTAAGCAGATCTTTAGCTCATTGAGACGGTAATACAGATTGTACCTTTTCCCACAGCATTTTCTCATGAAAGCAGCATGCCTAACAGCATGAAACCTTCATCTTTCATTCTGTGCTACACTGAGTTAGCAGAGCTCAGGCCTAACAATGGATCCTGATCATGGCAAACTGCTTGCTTGAATAATTGAGGCTTCTCACCATGTGTTTTATCGGTGTGGAAAACATTGTCAAACACTGAACCCATTCTTTAGACAGCCTGAAACTACTGACCAAATTTAATTCCAATTAGAAGGCCTACAGAAGCAAAGATAGGGACAAAATAACACAAACGCAATCACTAGTTTATAATATATGTGATTGGAATGTAGTAGAAGCCGTTGTTTCCCAGCTTCTTCTGACAAACTTAGAAGGAGGCTCACCAACCCCTTCTCGAAGGCAATTAGGGATGGGCAATAAATGCTGACCTTGCCGGTAACGCCCACATCCCATGAATGAATAAAAAAAACTCTTAAAATGATGTAGTCTCCTGTTGAAGCAACTGCCTATAGAGTCTGATGTACCTGACCTTAAAATGGACAATGCCAAGACGAGAAATGGGATCTTAATCCACCAAATCGCCTTTCATGTGGAAGCAAATCTCTTTGAAGATTGTCTGTCGCTAACTTTGAGGAGGTTACAAAACGCACACAGTTTTCTAGGTGTTTGATTGACACAGAGACGCATGACCACAGTGATTCCACCAACGGCCAGTGTCATAAACCATGCCAGTTGCAACGAATATGACATCAAACTCTGTATGAATATTTCACTAGCTGTGACAGGACACAAGATTCCATCCTGTTAAGGACAATGCATTACCTTTCTAAGAAAGTTGACTAATTTTGCTATTCATGATGGAGGCCCTTTGAAGTACAAAAAAAAATCAGTCTGCTGATTTCTGCTTATTTTTAATGTTAGAAGTAAACCCTCTCCAATGCTCTTCTCGTCCCCTCCCCTCCCTTCTGCCCACCCTACCAACACAAGTGGATTGAGGGAATGAAACCACATTTAATGTTGCCTGCTGGTTCAACATCACAGTGTTTTTATTTATTTTTGCAAAAGTATTTTATTTTACATTTATAGCCATGACTAGCAACACAAGCTAATACTTGGTGCAATAATCTGCGTTTAAAAATATATATATACCCATATGTGTTGAAATGTATATTCTGCTAGCTTATTGTATTTGCAGGTGCACTAATAGGTAAATTTCCAAATCTGTGGCACTAGCACTGAAGAAACGGCCTCGATTTTAGCTCACGGCGGATTCCCCGCTCAGGCCGGAGTTAAAATTACAGTCGGGTCTCAATGATGTCATCGGGCCGCAACATGCATGTGTAAAGAAGGACCCCGTTGGCTCCGGGCGCCTGTCCTGGCTGCCCGCTCAGGGGAGCAAGTTAGAATTGCAGATGTTGCGATCGTGGCGGCTTTCGGACAGGTAAGAGCCCAGGCGATTCTAACTGCCCGCCCGCCAGGTTTCCGCTGAGCGAGTCGGGATATTGCTCTTGCTCTTGCATCGTGACATGGCCTCTAATTTTTTGTTGCTGCAAATACAACCGTGTTCTCAGATTTCAATGCTGCACGTTCCCAAAATTTCAGAAACAGTTCATCGACTTAGGAGAAAGGTGGACGTTTCTCTATTGTTTCCTCAAGGGAAGGAGGAATGTAGAGTTAAACATTCATCAGCCACTTTTCTCTCCAACATTAGAGCTAATTGTTTCTAGAGCCCGTTCACACTGTCTGCCTCAGTGACCTTCCCTGATTACTTATTCCACAATTCTATTACCAATTGGGTGACAAGTTCCATCTGACTTATCTTCTTACTTCGAACTTCCTCATTGTTAACGGGTGGGCTCTGGTCTTTGAACCCTTCGTTGTAGTAAACCATTTGCCTGAATCCGCTTCACACTGGCACAAACACGATGAACTGAATGACCTCAACGCTGTAAGCTTAATAATCCTCAAAACTTCAAGTAGGCCACCTCACAATCTTCTATTATCCAAAAAAACAAACTTTCTTCACCTTTCCTCATTAGTCCCTTCGACCGCAAGTGTACGTCTCGGCACGGAGGGGTTGAGCTTCACACTGACACTGCACTCATAGTGTAAAACCTCCACGCAAAGAACTCTGGGTCAGAGGTCAGAGTTTATGCAATGGAGAATAGAAGAAAAAGCATAAAGAAAGACCAGCCACAACACCAACCTGCATTTATATAGCGCCTTCAACATAGTAAAACGGCCCAAGGCGCTTCACAGGAGAGCATAATGAGACATAAAATTTACATCACTCCAAAGGAGGAGACATTAGGGGGGAAAACTGGGTTGCTTTGCACCTCCCGTTAGCAAGATTCAGTGGGAGGTTAGCGGCGGCGGTAGCCGGTAGAGCCCCGCGGCCCTGCGCCACTGCTGATGATGTCATCACTGTGCGCAGTGCCACACTCGCGACCCAGCCACAAACTTAGGTTGCGCCTACTGACCTATCGCCGGACAATATGTCCGACAGGGTCGGGGGGGGCGCGTTTTTGCAGTCACAGCGGCGCTACTCAAAGGGCAGGTGTCAGGCGGCCATTTTTTTTTGGCCGACTGCCAGCACCTGCCCCCTTTCCCCTTTTTTCTTCGGGGTGCCGGCTGCAATCGCTCAGCCCGGCGCTCCCCGGTGGTCTAGCAGGGCCCCGGTGCACACAGCACTAGGCTTCCTCCCCTTTAATCAGGGGAGGGAGGCCTGCAATGACATGGCGCTACGTGCTGACGGGCGTGGTGCTGTTGCACGTAGCGCCGCAAAATTCACTGGTAGCGCCCCAAGAAGGAGGGGGAGCGCTTTCCAGTAGCGCCCTGCCTCCTGCTTGGGGCACTACTACTGAATTTACGGCGTGGGGCACTAACATTTTCGGGGTGCTAAAATTAGCGCCCCGGCGAAGTTAGCGCCCCAAAGCGGAAGCCTATGAATTTTTCCCCCTAGGACAGGTGGGTTTACCTGAGAGGTAGGTTTTAAGGAGTGTCTTAAAGGAGGAGAGAGAGGGAGAGAGGTAGAAAGGTTTAGGGAGGGAATTCCAGAGCTTAGGGCCTTGGCAGCTGACGGCCCGGCCAACTCAAAACCCAAATATTTCTGTTATGAGGACAGTTCCCGTGGAAGGGAAGTATTTTCAGTGATGTGAAAATGCAACCAAATGCGAGAATAACTTTTGTTTTGCAAACTAAGGGCGAGATAGCTGATGAAAGAGTTGAAAACATACTGTGTGATATTAATAATGAGTTCAGCTGCAATCCCGCTGTCTGCTATTTTAATGAAAATGTTCCCTTGTTTAAAATAAATGGGTTATATCTTTGTAAAAAAAACACACACAGGACATTGGTTTTCAAATTCCTCTGTGTGGGGGATCTTCAGCAGATAAAGACACCCTTCCAGGCAACCCCTGCAAATATTAACACAATCCTGAGGGCCCCTGCAGATACTAAACCACTCCCATGGACCCTCTATAATTATTAACACACTCCCAGGGATCCTCTCCAAATATGAACATACTCCCAAGCAATGTTCCCCGTTAGCTGCGCTTTGTTCTGCACGGCCTGTTTCTTTAAATGCGCAGTCCCTTTAAATTTCTGTGCACGTGCGGTATTTACAATGTAAAAGCTGGTGAGTGGCCTGCGCGGGATCTTTGAGATTACTGCGCGGCCGCGCACCTTGGCAGGAGCATCGCTCCCGAGGACACCTTGTAAATATTAACACACTCCCAGGGACCCCCCTCCAAAAGGTGCTCCTTGTTTTAATTTTCAAGAACAACCATCATCGACTCAAATGAAAAGGGTGTTGCCAGTGCAGAAAACCTGTTTGGTTAGCAACAGAAATAGCACGGCAGTAAGTCAACGACTTGTATTTAAATAGCATCATTAACACCAGAAAATGTACCAACGGGGTTCACGGAAGCTGAGGAACAAGGGATGTCAAACCAAAGAAGAGGTTGGGAGACGTGAACAACAGCTTGGTTGTAAAGGTGGGTTTGAAGGATGGTCTCTTAAGCCCCGATTTTAACCTCCTGCACCTGACAAGAATGGGCGGGTCGGGGGTGTTGGTTAAAATAGGGATGAAATACTTCTCTCTCAGTTCTCGACAGGCTGCCCACTGCCATTTTAACTGCTGGGATTTCGGCAGTGTCGGGGGCACACGGAGCATGAGCCTCATTAATATGTAAAAGTCGAAGACATTAAACCGAGGCTTAGTCTGCCCTCTCGGGTGGATGTGAAAGATCCCATGGCGCAATTTCAAGGAAGAGTAGCAGAGTTATCCCCGGTTTCCTGGTCAATATTTAGCCCTCAATCAATGTCACAAAAACAGGTTATCTGGTCATTATCTCATTGCTGTTTGTGGGAGCTTGCTGTGCGTAAGTGGCTGCAGCATTTCCTAAATTATAACAACAACTACGCTTCAAAAAGTTCTTCATTGGCTGTAAAGCAATGTGGGACTTCCTGAGGTAGTAAAAGGCACTATCTAAATGCAACTTTCTTTCCTTCTTTCTACCGCTCCTTCTTTTCTTCTGCCTTTTTTTCTTTCATTATTTCTTTCTTGCTTTCTCTCTTGATTTCTTTCTTGATTTCTTGATTTCTTTCTTGATTTCTTGCTTTCTTTCTTTCCTTGTTCATTGATCAAGTCTTCATTCTTCAGGTCCTAGACAATGGGTGTCGGTGGACAATTCCCCACAGCCGGACCCGATCCTGCACTCACCTGATAGTCACACATGAACAATCCTTAGCCCTAAGGTGCTGAGGCAAGTGGTAGCACCTCTACTCATACCCTTGTCTGAGATCAGCCAGCACAGCACAACCAGGGATCATACATTTACAGGCCTAAACGGACGCCTACCACAACAGGCAGCGCATTTACCCACAAAGCCATCGGGGCAGCTTATAGTCCGCCTGTTGACCACAGAAGATGCCTAAGGACATGTTCTCCTCAAGTTGAGTCACTAGGCATTTGGACAGCTGTTGATGCCTGACCTCTGCGGAGCTAATCGATGGCAAGTCCTGAATCTGACAACTTCTTATTGAACTCTTCTGCTCATGTTAATGAGAATTGAACAAGTTTGTCACTCACGTTTTCCTCCAGCAGAGAAAGAATGAAAAAAACACACGCACGCACAAAAACTGTGGCAACTGCAGTAACTCCTCACTGCCTGAAAGGGGCTCTTCTGCTCTTCCTAAAAAACCTATCTACAGTTCACAGTGAAAAGAAATATGAAAATCGTTAAAAGGGCAAGTGGACAAAAAGAAACCTGTAATAAAATAAATGAAATGAGAATTAAAAAGTTATTTATGTGATGCTGTAAAGCTTTACTTCCCAAGAAAAGAGAATAATCCAAATGGATTGCTGAAATTTGTCTCAATATTCTGTTCAGCCAATAGTCCTGCAAAATGATTATTGACCCATTTTTTTAGCATAATTGTTCTTGTACAATGAAAAGGAGTAACGCAAAGTGGAACTGACATGCCGGCTGAGATTTGGTTTTTGTGTAATAGCTCTATCGATTGTTTGGAGCGTACAGTAGTTGCTGCATGGTTTCAGGCTGGATTCAAGTGTAACAATACTCGAGGCGTGGTTGCTTAATTTGCCATTTTGTGCAGCAACACATCCACGTTAAACGAGTTCCCATTAGAATGCGTTGGATTACTTTCCGCAGTGATTAACTGTACCACCTAATATGGTAAAGTAAGGACTTACATTTACATAGAGCCTTTCGCGTCCTCACGACAGCACTGCTCGTCAATTACTTTTTATGTTTGAAGTCACTGATGTTTTGTAGGCAGGTTATGGATGAAGAGGGTTGTCCTATGAGGAGAGATTGAGTAGATTGGGCCTATACTCTCTGGAGTTTAGAAGAATGAGAGGTGATCCCATTGAAACATATAGGATCTGAAGGGGTTTGACAGGGTAGATGCTGAGAGGTTGTTTCCCCTGGTTGGAGAGTCTAGAACTAGGGGGCACAGTCTCGGGATAAGGGGTCGGCCATTTGAGACTGAAATGAGGAGGAATTTCTTCACTCAGAGAGTTGTGAATCGTTTGAATTCTCTACCCCAGAGGGCTGTGGATGCTGAGTCGTTGAGTTTATTCAAGGCTGAGATAGATTTTTGGACTCTAGGGGAATCAAGGGATACGGAGATGGGTTGGGAAAGCGGAGTTCAGGTTGAAGATCAGCCATGATCTTATTGAATGGCAGAGCAGGCTCGAGGGGCCATATCACCTACTCCTGCTCCTAATTATTATGTTCTTATGAAAATATTTATCTGGAATCCTACACCTCAACACTAATGTGTATCTATCTAAACTAAAGGGATGACTGAGGTAGAGGGTTAGAGAATAGGGAGGAATTCAGGTAGGCTGCGCTAGCAGACTGAAGTCTCATTAGTTGGGAGCATGAGTCAGAGAGAAGGCTTTAGCACTATTGGGTACGGTTATGTTACTGGGCTAGTAATCTAGAGACCTGCACTAATGATGGAGATGTGTGTTTAAATCCCACCATGGCAGCTGGGGCATTTAAATTCAGTTAATTAATAAATCTGGAATAAAAATTTAGTAATGGTGACCATGAAACTACTGGATTGTCATAAAAACCCATCTGGTTCACTAATGTCCTTTAGGGAAGGAAATCCACCATCCTTACCTGGTCTGGTCTATTTGTGACTCCAGACCCACAGCAATGCGGTTGACTCTTAACTGCTCCTCTGAAATGGCCTAGCAAGCCACTCAGTTGTGCTACACGGACTGCAGCGGTTCAAGAAGGCAGCTCCTTCTCAAGGGCAATTAGGGATGGGCAATAAATACTAGCCTTGTCAGCGACGCCCACATCCCATGAATGAATAAAAAAAAAGAACTATAGGCCCAATTTTCAGGCCTGTGCTTCCATATAGGGTAGATCCACTCTGCCTTACTGAATTTGTCCTTTAGTCTTTTCACTATGGGGCTAACAGAATGAAAGTGTCCTTTCCAACAAAGCGTGAGTTCAGGCAATGTCATCCAGTTCCCAGTGGGCAGAAATCCATATTTTTGCCTCACAGTTTGACACTAAATTAGCAATTTCTCCCTCAGAGAGACCATTTGAATGACTAGTGTGGGAAATATCACAGTGGTGCAGTAAGTAGTGGTCATCTGATATCGGAGGGTCAAAATTACAGAGAGTTCTCCCTTGTGTCTAAACTGTGCGTCAAATCCATGTTGTACCTAGAAGTGCCTGGAGCTGGATCAAAGAAATGTGGGAATGGTGGTGCAGTGTGGTGGAGCACCAACACGTGATGACTTGAAAAGCATCAATGCAGCTTGGATCCTCCCACCCGGCTGAGTTCCTGGCCTTAGCAACAGTGTTGCCATGCACCTCCCCACACAGGGGAAGAAAGCACTAAGACCCACTGCTCTGTGCTTGCTTTGGATGGCTAGACAACCCCAAAAACCTGGGATAGGATTAAAAGAAAAGAAAGCTATAGCACATTTCACGACCTCAGGACGTCCCAAAGTGCTTTACAGCCAATGAAGTACTTTTTGAAGTGCGGTCACTGTTGTAATGTAGGGGAACAGCGGCAGCCAATTTGCGCAGAGCAAGCTCCCACATCCAGCAATGTGATAATGACCAGATAATGGGCTGGATTTTCATTCAGGAGTCGGATAGGAGGCGGGACTACAACTTTCGGGGTTGTAGTCCCGCCTCCATCGAGATGTGGCCAATCCATGTGATTTTAACTTGATTGACCTTGTGGGCTCAGCAGGCCAATTAAGGGCCACCCGGCAACAGGTGGCGTCACAGATTGAAATTTCATCTGTCAAGACCTTTTGACAGATGAAATATCAGTGTTTCACAGCTGTTTGAAGCTGTCAAACACTGACAGTCTTACTTCTAACCTGAGTCCTTCTCCACAGACTCAGTTAGAAATCTCTCCTGCGCAGAAAGCTGAAGGCTATCACTTTTGACAGTTCGCAGCCAGTGCCAGTGAGATGAGGGACTCCCAAGACCTGAAGGAAGGAAGGCTGAAAAGGTAAGAAAAGATAATTTAAACTTCTTTAAACACTTTAGACACACCAAACACACTTACCTTTGCACTCATGCACACATCACTCACCTGAACACCGACATCTCGACCCCTCCAAGTCCTTCAACCCGACGGCTCGCCTCGCAAACTTGGCATGGTTTGGAGCTGTCGGGAATCCCACACTTCAGCATTAAAAATAGGGATTAGGCTAAAAACTGCCTGTTAACTACCTGTTAACAGACAGTTAATTGGCACTAATCCCTTCCCGCCTCGGGTAGGTGGGTCCCAGTGCGGGGCAGGTACCCGCCTCCTTTGAAACTGGCATGGAGGCAGGTTGGGTGCAGGATGGGGTCGGGACCCCTCATTTGGGGATTTTAACTCCCCCGCACCCCCCAATGCCTCCAATCCTGACTCCATGGCCCAATTAAAATCCTGCCCAATCTGTTTTAGTGACGTTGGATCCTCTCGGCAATTCAGGGTACATGTGCAGGAGGAAGAAGGAAGGTGAGCAAAGGATTTCACAACCTCATTATAAAGGCTGGCAGCTCCCATCTTGATGTGTACAAAAAAAATGCCCCAAGGGCTGTGATTTTTGTTATTTTAACAACTATACTTCACAGGTCTGGGCTAGGTCTTCAATTCATATTTTCATTCAGTTAATGCCAGAAATTCGGGTCTCCACAGGTGAGTACACACGGGGTACTCACCCGTAGGCCCAAAGGAAGTGCCGGTTTCCTGCATGCACTGCGCATGCGCGGGAAACCGGCACTTCCGTTCCTTTGAACGAAGGGGTTCAGAGGTCAAACGCGTGCACGGGAGAGGCTGTGCGTGCGCATCAAATTTAATTTTTTTTTTTACAGGTTTTCATGCGAGCGTAAGCCTGCAGGATTTAAAAATATAAGACCTGCTTTTTACAAGGTAAGTGTGCGAGTCATCAAAGAGTGCTGTGAGTTTGGGTAAGTGTGAGAGTTCTTTAATTGTTATTTCTCTTTAAATCATTCTTGATAAGATTACTTAAGCAGTTTAAGTATAGGGGAAAAGTTAAATATTTGGGATTCTGTTGGTTTAAGAAGAGTAAAACAAGGTTACACTGCAGTAGGAGTAAATTGGCACAGCAGGCAGTGGAAACCAGTTTTCTAACCAATCAGCAGGGGTGACTCATTTGGCTGTAAACAAACAAACAGTATAAAAAGACCAGTCCTAGTGCGAGTCAGCAAAGAGTGCTGTGAGTTTGGGTAAGTGTGAGTTAGGGTAAGTGGGGTGTTAGGTGCTCTTTTCAAACTTTAACTCTGTGGGTTGTAGTTAATAAGGCCTTTCTGGTGCAGAGTGACTGTTGGTAAACCATTTAACTGGTGTAACTGGAGGGATTAATTTAATTTAAATCCAATTAATTAAAGGGGATACTAGCATCTAAAATCGGGCAGAGGGTGTCCATAACTAACAATAAAAATTTTAATTAATTACATAGAATGGAGCAGGTGATGTGCTACTGTTGCGAGATGTGGGAGCCGGTGAACCCCATTGAGGCTCACTGTGATTACGTCTGTGACAAGTGTCTGCTGCTACAGGAACTCCAGCTCCGTGTTAATGAGCTGGAGTCTGAGCTTCAGACACTGCAACACATCAGGGAGGGGGAGAAGTACCTGGACTCTGTGTATCAGGAGGTGGTCACACCTATGAAGTTAATTAATTCAGATGTAGCCCATGGTCAGGGACAGGACGGTGTGACTACGAGTGAGGCAGGTACGGGGATCCAGGAGGTAGAGCTGGAGGAGCCGCAGCCCTTGCTCTTGTCCAACAGGTTCAAGGTTCTTACTCCCTGTGGGGACAGGAGCAGGGACTGCAGGGAGGATGAGCAACCTGGCCACAGCACCGTGGAACAGGGGGCCATTCAAGAGGGGGGAGTAAATAGAAATGTTGTAGTGGTAGGGGATAGTATTATTAGGGGGATAGATAGAGTTCTCTGCAGCTGAGACCGAGAATCCCGAAGGCTGTGTTGCCTACCCGGTGCCAGGGTTAAGGACATCTCCTCTGGGCTGGAAAGAAACTTGCAGTGGGAGGGGGTGGATCCAGTTGTCGTGGTCCATGTTGGTACAAACGACGTAGATAGGACTAGGAAGCCAGTTCTGTTAAAGGAGCATGAGCTGTTAGGGGTCAAATTAAAAAACAGAACCTCAAGGGTAATAATCTCTGGATTATTACCTGAGCCACGAGCGAATTTGGCTAGGACAAATAAAATTAGAGAGTTAAATGCGTGGCTCAAAGACTGGTGTGGGAGAAATGGGTTTTGCTTCCTGGGACACTGGCACCAGTACTGGGGCAGGAGGGAGCTGTTCCGTTGGGATGGGCTTCACTTGGCCAGTGCTGGGACTAGAGTCCTGGCGGATCATATAACTAGGGCTGTAGAGAGGACTTTAAACTAACTAGTGGGGGGGAGGTTCCTAGAGAGCAAATAATAAAAATGACAACAGAGAAGGTCATAGACTTAGGTAGCAGTGGGGAAATTAAAAACCAGAGTGTGTCAGGAAGGGGCAGAAGGTATGGAGTAAAAGGTAAAGTAATAAAAAGGGCAAAAGCAGGAACTAAGTGTCACAAAACATATTTGAAAGTTCTCTATCTGAATGCACGTAGCATTCGTAACAAAATAGACGAGTTAATGGCACAAATAACTACATATGGGTATGACCTTGTGGCCATTACAGAAACATGGCTGCAGGGTAACAATGCCTGGGAATTAAACATACCAGGTTATTTAACGATCAGGAAGGACAGGCAGGAAGGAAGGGGAGGTGGGGTGGCTATGTTAATAAAGGAAGGAATCACTGTAATGCAGAGAAATGATATTGGGTCAAAAGATCAGGATAATGAAACAGTTTGGGTGGAGGTAAGGAATAATAAGGGGAAAAAAACACTAGTGGGCGTAGTCTATAGGCCTCCGAACAGTTGCAACTCTATTGGACGGAGTATCAATCAGGAAATAGTTGAGGCTTGTAATAAGGGAACATCTATAATTATGTGGGATTTTAACGATCATATTAATTGGACAAATCAAATTGGGCAGGGCTGCCTTGAGGATGAGTTCATTGAGTGTATTAGGGATGGGTTTCTTGAGCAGTATGTAACTGAACCGACCAGGGGGCAAGCAACCTTAGATCTGGTCCTGTGTAACGAGACAGGATTAATTAAAAATGTCCTAGTAAAGGATCCCCTTGGAATGAGTGACCATAACATGGTTGAATTCCATATTCAATTAGAGGGTGAGAAGGTTGGATCTCAAACAAGCATGCTAAGCAAAGGTCCCGGCAGACTGGAAAACTGCTAATGTAACACCCTTATTTAAAAAGGGCAGTAGACAGAAGGCTGGAAACTATAGACCGGTTAGCCTAACATCTGTGGTAGGTAAAATTTTGGAGTCCATTATTAAGGGGACAATAACAGGACATTTGGATAATCATAATTTAATAGGACAAAGTCAGCATGGTTTTATGAAGGGGAAGTCATGTTTGACAAATTTGCTGGAGTTCTTTGAAGAAGTAACATATAGGGTGGATAAAGGGGAACCAGTGGACGTAGTGTATTTAGACTTCCAAAAGGCATTTGACAAGGTGCCACACAAAAGATTATTGCTTAAGATAAAAAATCACGGGATTGGGGGTAATATTCTGGCATGGATAGAGGATTGGCTATCTAACAGAAGGCAGAGAGTTGGGATAAATGGTTCATTCTCAGACTGGCAATCAGTAACTAGTGGTGTTCCGCAGGGGTCAGTGCTGGGTCCCCAACTCTTTACAATCTATATTAACGATTTGGAGGAGGGGACCGAGTGTAACATATCAAAGTTTGCAGATGATACTAAGATGGGAGGGAAAGTAGTGAGTGAGGAGGACATAAAAAACCTGCAAGGGGACATCGACAGGCTAAGTAAGTGGGCAGAGATTTGGCAGATGGAATACAATACTAGAAAGTGTGAGGTTATGCACTTTGGCAGGAAAAATCGTAGAGCAAGTTATTATCTTAATGGCAAGAAACTGGAAAGTACTGAAGTACAAAGGGATCTGGGGGTCCTGGTGCACGAAACTCAAAAGGTTAGTATGCAGGTGCAGCAAGTGATTAAGAAGGCCAATGGAATGTTGGCTTTCATTGCTAGGGGGATAGAATATAAAAATAGGGAGGTATTGCTTCAGTTGTACAAGGTATTGGTGAGACCGCACCTGGAATACTGCATACAGTTTTGGTGTCCATACTTAAGAAAAGATATACTTGCTCTCGAGTCAGTACAAAGAAGGTTCACTCGGTTAATCCCGGGGATGAGGGGATGGACATATGAGGAGAGGTTGAGTAGATTGGGACTCTACTCATTGGAGTTCAGAAGAATGAGAGGCGATCTTATTGAAACATATAAGATTGTGAAGGGGTTGGATCGCGTGGATGCGGGGAGGATGTTCCCGATGATGGGTGAAACTAGAACTAGGGGGCATAGTCTTAGAATAAGGGGCTGCTCTTTCAAAACTGAGATGAGGAGGAACTACTTCACTCAGAGGGTGGTAGGTCCATGGAATATGCTGCCCCAAAAAGCTGTAGCAGCTACAACATTACATAAATTTAAAACAGAAATAGACAGTTTCCTAGAAGTAAAGGGAATTAAGGGTTACGGGGAGCGGGCAGGAATTTGGACATGAGTCTAGGTTCGGATCGGACATGGCCCTGTGGGTAGCGGAGCCGGCCCAGGGGCCATGTAGCCTGATCCTGCTCCTATTTCGTGTGTCTAATTCTGTTAGATTCAGGAGATGGTTCTGTGATAGTAGATTGGCGGTTAGGATCAGATCAGCCATGATCTTATTGAATGGCGGAGCAGGCTCGAGGGGCCGATTGGCCTACTCCTGCTCCTATTTCTTATGTTCTTATGTTCTTATGGTCAATTAATTAAAATTAAAACATTTTTTCCACAGGTTTATTATTTTTAAATACTTTAAAGCAAGGTAAGTTTATTTTTAGCACCGTTAGAATATAAAATTATTTTTTTCAAAAATTTAATTTATTGTTTAAAATAGTTATTTAATGTAATTTATAGTTTATTTAAAAAGTGTGATGTTTTTAAAAAATTTATTTGAAGGTTTACTGCTATTTTGGGGCCGTAGTATTTATAAGTCTTGACAGGTTTTCCTGTCAGACTTATGAATGGAGCATTCCCTGCTCCGATTGGCTGCCCATGGCCCACGTGATCCCAGGGGATGCATCGAACTAACTGCGCCCCTGGGATACGCAAGCACTGCGCGCCGGCAGTTGGAGCAGGCTCAGGATCGGAATTCCACGGGGCCCTACAGCTCAACTGCCGGCGCGCAAGGTAAGTGCAGGCCGGGGGCTTGCACCCACGGGAAGCCCGCGACCCGAATTTCTGGTCCATTATGAATGAATTTAAGATGGAGAATCTAAGGTGGAGAAAACATAATTTAGTCACGGATAAGTTTAAACCGGGACCATATCATTGACAGGGTCATTAACAAGATAAAAAGGAAATGGAAATATAATATTGTTATTAATGATACTGCCGAGATGCCCCAGGTGTCCCTGAAATTCCAGGAAGTCACTTGGTTCATTCTTAATTTCACATTCCAAACAGGGTCACCTATATCCCTGGATTGAACTGAACCACAATTAAAAAGCACAGCATTAAAAATTTATACAAATAAAAATTAGTCCCAGATTAAGGCAATCAGCAGTAAATATGTAACAGCAAATGTATAAAATTTCTTAAATCAGTCGATGTTTATGTTGTTCTCAACAGAACTAGGAAGAGAACGTCACAGCTTTGAAGATGGAACTGGAACTGTCTAAGATGCCTTCCAAGTATAGTGGAAGACTCCCTGATGATCGAGTGTTGGGATTCAGCACAAATTCAGTGGTTATGTGGTGGCTGGTATCTGCTTTAGTTCCCTGATGATCTAGTAATGCAGGAGTTGCGTAGCTAAAGGTCCTTGATGGTTCAGGGAACTAAGTTCTGTTGTCGGGTGAAGGAGTCTAAGGGGGAAAAATTCAGTTGTTTGCGCCTCCCGTTAGCGCCTTAAGAGGGCGCTAATGGGACGCAAAGCAACTAGCGCCTGGGCACGGCGATGTTTGCGCCGCTAGTGAAATTAACCAGACATTTTGCTGCGGCGCTAAACACTACCGCCACGATCTCCTGCGCCAGCAGATCGTGACGTCAGTTGAGTGCGTAACGCCCCGTTAGCGCCCCGGACCGGATATTGAGTGGCGCCCCCTGCCTTACCGCCTGCCGCTAGCAATGACAGGTTGAGGGGAGCGTTATGCTGTCAGAAAGGGACTGGGGGAGCGTTATTTAAAGGCGACCGCTTCCTGCCTTTTTTTGTCGGTGATATTTTTGCACCACGCATTCTGAGAGAGAGAGAGAGAAAGACTTCTGGAGAGATTCAACGCTGTGTGAAGGAGTTTTGGGTACTGAGCAGCACTTTGCAGGTTTATTTTGATTTGCCCTTCCTTGCTTCGCCAGCGCTTTGAGGTAGCGCCTTGCTCCTCGGCCTTTGCGCCTTAAGACAGGTGTGAAGCGCCTGATTTAGCGCTCCAATTACCTCCAGGGGCGATAAAAGCCAAGTTTGCCGTCGGAGGCGATAATTAGCGCCAGGCGCTAAACTTTGCGCACGGCCGATAATGGCGCCCCAAACGGAGCGATACTGAATTTTTCCCTCTAAATTCTCTATTGGCTTATGTCTGCATCAGCATTTTAAAACATTTTCTTCAGGATGTGGGCGTCGCTGGCAAGACCAGCATTTATTGACCATCCCTAGATGCCCTTGAGAAGGTGGTGGTGAGCCGCCTTCTTGAAACACTGCAGTTGGTGCGGTGAAGGTACTCCCACGGTACTGTTTGGTAGGGAGTTCCAGGATTTTGAAGGAACGGCGATATATGTCCAAGTCAGGAAGGTGTGTGACTTGGAAGGAACTTGGAGGTGATGGTGCACCCATGCGCCTGCTGCCCTTGTTCTTCTAGGTAATGGAGATCGCCGGCTTGGGAGATGCTGTCGAAGAAGCTTTGTCGAGTTGCTGCAGTGCATCCTGTGTAGATGGCACACACTGCAGCCACAGTATGCTAGTGGCGGAGGGAATGAATGTTTAAGTTACTGGATGGGGTTCTGATCAAGCGGGCTGCTTTGTCCTGGCTGGTGTTGAAATTCTTGTGTGTTGGTGCAGCTGCACTCATCCAGGCAAGTGCCTTTAGATGGTGGAGAGGCTTTGGGGAGTCAGGAGGTGAGACACTCACTGCAGCATACTCAGCCTCTGACCTGCTCTTGTAGCTACATCATTTATGAGGCTGGTCAGATTGAGTTTCTGGTCAATGGTAAACCCCCCAGGATATTGATGGTGGAGGGATTCGGTGATGATACTGCCATTTAATGTCAAGGGGAGCTGGTTAGACTCTATCTTGTTGATGATGGGCACTGCCTGATCCTTGTATGACGTGACTGTTACTTGCCACCTATCAGCCATAGCCTGCATGTTGTCTAGGTCTTGCTGCATGCGGGCATGGACTGCTTCATTATCTGAGGAATTGTCAATAGAGCTGAACACTGTGCAATCATCAGCGAGCAGCCCCACTTCTGACCTTATGATGGAGGGAAGGTTATTGAAGAAGCAGCTGAAGATAGCTGGACTGAGGACACTGCCCTGAGGTATTACTGCAGCGCTGTCCTGGGGCTGAGATGATTGGCCACCAACAACCACAACCGTCTTCCTTTGTACCAGGTTTTGGTTCAAGGACGGCCTCCACCATCTTCCCAATTGCAACCTATCATTTTCAGGATTTGGACTAGCTGCCTAGCTCATGGTCCAAATGTTTATCTCAAATATGTGATAATCATATTCTCCAGTATTTATAGGACTTCCTTCATCCAGCAGACAACTCTTCTGAATTGAACCAATGCAACAACTAAGTTCTATTGGTAATCTTCTTCATCTGAATTACCTGTCTCATTTTGCTCCATCTCTTGAGTGGCTTCTATTGGCTGCTACAGATATCTTGCTAGATGGTCTTGATTGCAATTCCTCAATTTGTGAGCTTCAAATTATAACTATGCAAGCAAGCAGAGGTTTGGGACTTCCTGACCGGAAGAGAAATGGTACAACAAATAACCCAGAGCATCTCTTACACACCTGGTGGTCACGTCACGAGTATTGTCAGCAGCGACAGTCATTTGGCAGTCCTCTCACCTGCAGAATAACGTGCGATGAAGGAGGGCATGTCTATCATAAAAAACATAAACTGGGCCCTAAATTCTTTTAACTAGAAACATACTCCGAATGCCATTCGCTTCTCAGGTAGGTTGCTAGCATCATAATTGTGTACAAACAAGTGGATATAAAAATTTAAAAACCTTGTTTGAAACCTATAATAAAAACAGGAAAGGGTAGAACTATTCAGACCCATCAGCGTCTGAAAAGAGAAAAGAGAAGTTAACGTTTTGAGTGTAGATGTGTCATGAAAACTGGGAGGTAAGTGAGACTTGAGCTTATCTTGCCTTACTCACTGTTTCCAGTTCTAATGAAGGGTTTGCACCCAAAATATTGACCCATTTCTTTTCTTTCCAGTTACTGCCAGACTTGAACTTCCATTTTCTGTTTGTTTGCTTATTCGGAACATAGGAACAGGAGGAGGCCATTCAGCCCCTCGAGCCTGTTCCGCCATTCAGTTAGATCATGGCTGATCTGTATCTTAACTCCATCTAACCGCCTTGGTTCCGTGACCCTTAATACCCATATATAACAAAAATCTATCAATCTCCGCTTTTTGAAATGATCAATTAACTGAGCCTCAAAGCTTTTTGGGGAATAATTGGAAGGAATAATGGAAGTTGTTCTTTGTGCGGCACTGAATAAGAAAGAGGAGATGTTAGTCTGTCCCATAAGGTTCCAGCCCTTGTTATGTGTTAGTTTTTGAATTTTAAATATAAATGGCTTTTATTTCCCCCACCTCCTCCTCCCCCTCGCTGTAGGTCAAGAGCTGAAATGGAAGACAAGATGTTTCTCTATATCGTTGAATATTCGCACTGAACTGTTGGGTTCTGGAAAGATTGTGAGAGCGTGGAGGAGGAAGATTATCCAGCATTAGAAATAACAGCATTCCCTGAGAATCCAAGGCATGCTTACGGATTGTAGCACATTATCTGCAGACCTTGCTGCGGATTGAATGGGTTTGATTCGCAGACTGTTTGCCGGGCTGCTAAAACACAAATTTTTGCCTGGGTAGGCTGCTGGCTTGTTCCGGCAGGTTGCTAATGGGTACTTTTGAAATCTCTGTCTGTGCTGGTCTTTGACCCACCCACCAAGAAACAATGTAGGCAGAACCCAAACAAATTGGCTTGATCCTTAAGCCCGCACAGCTCCCAATACAGCGACACCAGAGTAGTCATTGTGTTCTCCCACGAGCGCCGTGTCAATCACTGTGACCTCGCAGAGCATGGATCCATACCGTAACTGTTATATGTCCAAATTGGAACTTTTCGCTTTTCCCCTTAATGGGAAATGACGTTGCAGAGAATTGCAGAAAGATTCTGGGGCTGAAATTGATCTTGGCGCAAAACAGGGCATTGCGAATTTTCTTTTCCATTAGAGGTACTCGGGCAGGATGTAAAGCGGGCTGCCGATTCGCTATGGCTCGTTTTCCGATACCGCCCAAGACTAATTTCCCCCTTCCAGTATCATAATAGAACATAAGAACATAAGAAATAGGAGCAGGAGTAGGCCATTCGGCCCCTCGAGCCTGCGCCACCATTCAATAAGAACATAAGAACATAAAAAATAGGAGCAGGAGTAGGCCATTCGGCCCCTCGAGCCTGCTCCGCCATTCAATAAGATCACGGCTGATCTGATCTTGGCCTCAACTCCACTTCCCTGCCCGCTCCCCATAACCCTTGACACCCTTATCGTTCAATAATCTGTCTATCTCCACCTTAAATATATTCAATGACCCAGCCTCCACAGCTCTCTGGGGAAGAGAATTCCAAAGATTCACGACCCTCTGAGAGAAGAAATTCCTCCTCATTTCCGTTTTAAATGGGTGACCCCTTATCCTGAAATTATGCCCCCTTGTTCTAGATTCCCCCATGAGGGGAATCTTATAACAGTTTAGGCCTGGGGCGGGGGTGCGGGGGAACTGACCAAAGAGCCTTCATGGTGTCCTCCTGACCATAACTTACATCTGTCTCATTCCATGACTTTTACCTCTCTACCAGACACTGCCCAGATGCATTTCATCGAAGATAGGAGCAGGAGTAGGCCATTCGGCCCCTCGAGCCTGCTTCGCCATTCAATGCGATCATGGCTTGAACTTGGTGTCGCATCTGCATCTTTCCCAATGAATCAGTGTCTTGATGGATTGAATTCAAACACATCACCTCCCCTGTAGTGTGAAAGAATGCAATCAGTTTATTATCATCCCTTTCTCATTATTATCTTGTTTCCATGCCACAGGCTTTGGCATCGTGCAAGGGAGTGCCAGTACCTTCAACGTTAAAGGAGCTGCACACATTACTCCCCAAGTTGTAAATACGTTTTGTCTTTTGGCCGTACTTATTAGGAATATTTTAGTTCAGGGCTCTGATGGCTACGTTGGTAATTGCTGAGAGAAAGACAAAGCCATAGAGATCACTAAGGTCCAAGATCTGAAGAAAAGCCATGAATAGGGGAGATCGCAACATTAAGAAAGAAAGAACTAGCATTTATATAGCGTGTTTCACAACCTCAGAACATCCCAAAGCGCTTTGCAGCCAATGAGGTGCTTTTGAAGTGTAGCCACTGTTCTAATGTAGGGAAATGCAGCAGCCAATGTGCACACAGCAAGCTCCCACAAACAGCAATGAGATAAATGACCAAATAATCTGTTTTTGGAAGCGTTGGTTGAGGGATAAATGATGGCCAGGACTCTGGAAGATTCCCTGCTCTTCTTCGAATAGTGCCATGGGATTTTATTTTACCTCCAGCTGAGAGAGCAGAGAGGGCCTCAGTTTAACCTCCGACGGTCCAGCACCCCATCAATACTGCACTGAAGTGTTGGCTTAGGTTATGCGATCAAGTTGCTGGAGTGAGACGTGAACCCAGGATCTTCTGACTCAGAGGCAAGAGCGCTACCCACTGAGAAATGAAAGCGGAAAGTGTTGGAAATATGTAGCAGTATCTAGAAGAGAAAAGATGGGTTGACATTTCTGTTGAGGTCCTTCGTCAGAAAGTTCAGCCCAGCCTTTGCTGAGTTAGCTGATCGTGGCTGAAGTTGGCGGAATGGGCACAACTGATTTCGACACACCTGATTTGGGGTAGAAATAAATCAGCTGCAGTTCCTGCTGCAGATCGTTGTCCGGTGACCCCTTTTGGAAAGTTGGGGGTGTGGTGTATGTAACCTGTTCCACCTTAAGAGAACTACCTTAAGAGATGTACTACTTTCTCTTGGCTGCTGTATACTGTAGTACCGGTGGTGACCACACCGGTATATAAGCGTTGTGTAGTGATTTACTGGGCAGTTCAGCCCTGACCTCCGAATAGTAAAGACCTGTTAAAGTTATTCTTGTGGTCTGTGTCCAGTGATTTATAATAAGCATAACTGGGACACACAGACTTAACAGTGGCGACGAGTCCGATCTTACCCTGCGGCAGTTTTACATCCAAGGCAGCTTCGTCCTCAGAACGGGCGTCGAGAAGAGGCATCCGCCCTCATCATCCTGCTGAGCACCATCGCACGGGAGGCATCGAGAACCCGGGTTAAAAAGAAAAATTCTGACCACGAAGCCCTCCATCAGCGACAGGCAGTGATCATCCTTTCTACCACGGTGGTGGGTAAGCCGATCAGCGACACGAGCAGAAAGTCAGCCGCGTTGACTGTGGAGTGGGGGAGGGAAAACGGAGGAAAAAGGGCGGAGAACTCGACCATGGCCGGTGAAAAGGGCCGGGCTGCAATCGAGGCCGAGAGGCGCAGCGACTGGGGCAGCTTAAGGCACGAGAGCCGCGGAGAACTCAAACGCAGCCAATGTAAAGGACCGGGCTGCATGCGGGGCTGAGAGGCGCAACAGCAGGGGAAGCGCGAATGCCCACGGGAACCGCGGGGGAGTAAAAGCAGCGTCGGGGAATTGAGAACCGCTGGGGAGGCGAGAACGGCAGCAGCACGGCAATCGCCATTGCAGCCAGCGGGGGAAGAAGGCAAACGCGGGAATCCGCCATTGTAGTCGGCGGGGGAAGAAGACGAGCATGGGAAAGACCGCCAAGCGCGGGAAGCCGCCGTTTTAGTAGGCGGGGGAAGAAGACAAGCGCGGGAAGCCGCCATTTTGAGAAAAAGAAAAATTTAAAAACTTGCAAGGATGCCTAAACATGGGAACATTAATACCTTTGATAGCGATATCGAAGATTGGACCACGTATGTAGAACGCATGGAAGTTTATTGTAAAGCAAATAAGGTACCAGATGATGAGAAAGCACTAACCTTATTAAGCTCAATGGGTGCGAAGACATACGGGCTACTGAAGCACCTTCTATCACCAGATAAACCGACGGATCAGACTTTCGCGAATATTGTTACTGTCCTGAAAAATCATTTAAACCCCACGCCGCTGATGATAGCGGAACGATTTAAATTTTACAGAAGAACGCAGCTGAAAGACGAAAGCAATGCTGAATTTTTAATTGAACTGCGTAAGCTATCAAAGTACTGTCAGTTTGGAACAGGACTAGCAGATGCGCTGAGAGATAAATTTGTGTGTGGATTGTTAAAAGAAGGAACACAAAAGCGACTGCTTGAGGAGAATGATCTTACGCTTGATAAAGCTGTCACTATTGCAGCATCGCACGAAGCCGCAGCGAGAGGCACGGCGGAAATGCAGCTACGGTCACCGGAACTCAGCACCAATCAAATGATCTTGGGTACAGTAAAATGTTATCGTTGTGGAAAGACAACGCACGATCAGAACCAGTGCTGGTTCAAAAATCAGGAATGCAGAAAATGTGGCAGGCTTGGTCACATAGCTAAAGTATGCTGGTCAGGAAAGAAGACCAGCAACAAAAAGTCACCGCAGGAAAAGTACAGAAAGGTACACAAGGTGACAGAGAACAGTTCGAACGAACAGAAGTCAAATTCAGACTCCAGCAGTAATGAACTGGGTAGTCTAAGAGTACACAATGTTGGTAATGAAGCAGACCTCCAAGCAATCTGGGTCACACTTCAGATAGCAGGAGTCCAAGTGAAGATGGAATTGGACACTGGATCGGCATTGACGGTCATGAATAAGCAAGATTACAAAAGGTTATTCCCACATATTCCCCTACGGGATACGGAGATTGTATTGAAAACATACACGGGGCAAAAAGTATACCCCATCGGGAAGATAGAGGTAAAGGTGGTCCACAAGGGCAAAGAAAGCCGAGGAATGGACTTATATGTGCTACCTGAGGGAGGTCCACCACTACTGGGACGGGAGTGGATTAGGAAAATAAATATGGACTGGCATTCCTTAAAAGGACTAACGGTAGATTCCGGTAAAAAAGATGTCAAACCTAAACGATTGTCCAGAATATTGGACGATGCTAAAGAGGTGTTCCAACAGGGACTGGGAACACTGAGAGGAATTACGGCAAACATCAAGGTTGAAGAACATGCAAACCCGAAATTTTTCAAAGCCAGACCGGTACCTTATGCGATACGACCTGCTGTGGAAGCTGAGATGGAAGGGCTAGAACGTTCAGGAGTACTGTCTAAGGTAGACTGGAGTGAGTGGGCCACGCCCATTGTCCCCGTCATGAAGCGTTCATCGAGCAACAAGCCGCGGGAACCGGGGAAGGTTCGCATCTGTGGAGATTTCAAGATCACTTTTAATCCGATGCTTCACACGGTGCAGTATCCGCTTCCGCGGATTGAGGATATCTTCGCTTTGTTGTCTGGCGGGAAACACTTCACCAAGATAGACCTGGCGCAGGCGTACTTACAGATGGAAGTTGAGGAAGAGTCACGCCAGTATCTCACGATCAACACGCATAGAGGCTTGTACCGGTATAATAGACTGGTTTTTGGAGTGGCATCGGCTCCAGCAATTTGGCAGAGGGCCATGGAGCAGGTATTACAGGGAATTCCAGGCACACAATGTTACCTGGACGATATTCTGATTACAGGAGATGATGACGAGGAACACCTTGCAAATTTGGAACTGGTGCTCACCAGATTGAAAGAATATGGACTTCGAGTTAATCGCCAGAAATGTGAGTTCTTTCAGGAGCGGATCTTGTACTGTGGTCATGTCATTGACCAGGAGGGGCTTCATAAGTCTCCTGACAAGATCGAAACTGTTGTGAAGGCTCCCGCTCCGGATAATGTATCCCAGTTGAGGTCGTTCCTAGGGTTGATTAACTATTACCATAAGTTTCTGCCAAATTTATCCACGGTGCTGCACCCGCTGAACGCTCTTTTGCAGAAGGGAGTACCATGGAAGTGGAGCGAGGACTGTAAGAGGGCCTTTCGCAAAAGCAAGGCATTGATCACCTCAGAGGAAGTGTTGGCTCACTTCAACCCAACGCTGCCTATTCGTTTGGCTTGTGATGCTTCTCCATATGGTATTGGGGCAGTACTCTTACACAAGTTGCCAAATGGCCTGGAGAGGCCAGTTGCGTTCGCATCCAGATCATTGACCTCCGCTGAGCGCAACTATGCTCAGATAGATAGGGAGGCTCTCAGCCTTGTGTGGGGAGTAAAGAAGTTTAATCATTACCTGCAGGGCCAAAAGTTTACGCTTCTGACAGACCACCAGGCGTTGGTATCCATTTTTAACCCTAAGAAGGGTGTTTCGGTGATGACAGCACAGAGACTCCAGAGATGGTCCCTTTTCCTAGGGGCACATCAATATCAGATCGAATTCAAAGGTACAAAGCAGCATGGTAATGCTGATGGGCTGTCGCGCCTGCCACTACCTACAGAGGAGGAGGCACCGACGGTTGACCCTGTTGAGTTATTTCACTCGACCATCATCGAATGTCTACCAGTCACCAATGCAAGTATTGAAAGAGAAACCAGGAACGACCCGACACTGTCCCGGGTCCATGAAGTGACAGTGAAGGGATGGCCAGCACATGGTGATCCACTGTTACCGGCATTCTCAGCAAGACGAGAACAGCTGTCCGTCTGTCAACGAACATTGATGTATGGAACAAGGGTGATTATTCCTCCTAAGTTAAGAGAGAGAGTTCTAAAGGAACTGCATGAAGGTCATCTGGGGGGAGTCAAGATGAAAAGCCTTGCTAGGGCTTATGTGTGGTGGCCGGGTATCGACCAACAGATAGAGGATCTGACGAAAAGCTGCTCAGGGTGCCAAAAAGTGCAAAATGCACCTCCGATTGCACCGCTGCATCCATGGGAATGGCCTTCAACCCCATGGCAACGTGTACATATTGACTTTGCTGGTCCATTCATGGACTCCATGTTTTTAATTGTGGTGGACGCACATTCTAAATGGCCAGAAGTGATTAAGATGACTACCACTACCTCGGAAAAGACGATTGCGGTGCTAAGAGCGATATTTGCAAGAAATGGATTGCCAGAGCAAATATGTTCAGACAACGGACCGCAGTTCGTGTCAGAAGAATTCCAGAAATTCATGAAGAAGAATGGGGTGAAACATTTGTGGAGTATATAAGCGTTGTGTAGTGATTTACTGGGCAGTTCAGCCCTGACCTCCGAATAGTAAAGACCTGTTAAAGTTATTCTTGTGGTCTGTGTCCAGTGATTTATAATAAGCATAACTGGGACACACAGACTTAACAGGGGGGATAAATTTGGTTGATTTGCGCCTAAGAGGGCGCTAACGGGGCGCAAAGCAACTAGTGCCCGGGCACGGTGCCGCCAACGCCTCCCGCAAAATTCAGCGGGAGGTTAGCGGCGGCGATAACTGTTAGTGCCCCGCGGCACTGCACCGCCGGCAATGATATCATCGCCATGCGCAGCGCCCCGGCTGCGATCTTCGGTAGCGCCCCTTGGCTTACCACTGGACGCTATGTCCAACGGGGTCAGGGGGTCCTACGTGTGGCCATGCCGGCGCGAATTAAAGGCGAGGTGCTGCGCGGCCATTTTTGATGCTGGCCGCCTGCCAACACCTACCCCCGCTGCCGTCCCCGGCCTCCTCTTCAGCCCCCCCCCCCCCGCGGAGTGCCCCCTGTGCTCCGTGAGCCCGGCAGTTCTCTTGAGTGCTGGGCTCTTTTATCGGCACTCCCGATCCCCGGTGGCCCAGCTGGGCGCCGGGACCCGCTGCGCCAGGCCCCTCCCAGGAGATGGGAGAAGGAGAAAGAGCAGGAGGTGTGAATGGAGTGGCTGGAGGAGCGGAGCAGGCGGAGGACACAGCTGGTGAATGGAAGGAGAAATGAGCACAGGAAGAGGCAGAAAATTGCAGAGCAGAGAACAGGATGGAGATGGCAGAAAACACACCAAGTACAGTGGAAAAGAACAAAGACAGCAGCGGACAGCACGGGTCGATGGCAGAGTCGAGCCACAATATGGCTCGGCTCTCCCTAAAGAATCTGGTGCCCGCGGGGGGAGAGGAGGCGGTAGCGGGGTGCGTGGTAAGTGTAAGTACTCCAAAGAAAGACGGGGAGTCGTACATCTCGGGGAGCAGGAAGGGGGGGTGCAAGGCAAGGAGAGATTGCAAGAGGCAGGAGCCTTAAAGGGGCAGCAGGATGGGAGCGGGGAGACAAAAACACCAGAAGGGAGCAAGATAGGTGCAGATGCGCCATTGACCCAGAGAGAGAAGAAATGGGGAGCAAGGGTCAGCGGTGGAGATGAGGCCGAAGGGAGTGGCACTGTTGGAGAAACCGTGATAGCAGGAAGCCTTTCTAAGGGAGATTGTGGGCTCGATTTTAACTCCTGAGGCAGGCTGGAGTCGGGTTGCGTGGTGGGCGGGTTCGGGAGCCGCTTCCGGCGGGAACAGCTGCAGATTTGCGATTTTTATTCAATGAGCTTGTTAATTTCATGGAGGTGCGCTGGCCGGCCCAATGAGTGGGATCGGTTCCAATGGCCGCCTCTGATGACGTCACAATTGCCGTTGTTTTTAAAGCTGCCATCTAGCCTGAGCCTTACTATTGTAGTTTCTTACACCTGATTTAAACGTTATGACTTCTTCCAGAGGCAAGGCAGCTCCTTGTTTTACTGTTGAGTCCCTCCAAGTTCTTGTGGATGCTGTCATAGAGCGCAGGGAGATTCTCTTCCCTTCTGAAGGCCTGAGGAAGCCTCCTCAGCAGACCAAGTCATTGGAACTTATAAAATTCTAACAGGACTAGACAGACTAGATGCAGGAAGGATGTTCCCGATGGCGGGGGAGTCCAGAACCAGGGGTCACAGTCTAAGGATAAGGAGTAAGCCATTTAGGGCTGAGATGAGGAGGAATTTCTTCACCCAGAGATTGGTGAACCTGTGGAATTCTCTACCACAGAAGGCAGTTGAGGCCAACTTATTAAATATATTCAAGAAGGAGTTAGATATATTTATTAAGGCTAAAGGGATCAAGGGATATGGGGAGAAAGCAGGGACAGGGTACTGAATTTGGATGATCAGCCATGATCTCATTAAATGGCGGAACAGGCTCAAGGGGCCGAATGGCCTACTCCTGCTTCTATCTTCTATGTTTCTATGTAGGAGGTCAGCACAAGGTCCATTTATGCACGGTCATGGATCCAGTGCCGAAAAAGATTTAATGATCTTGTGCAAACATCAAAAGTGAGTATCCCATCTCACTGGCCTTCGCTCTGCTTCCCTTCTCTTCTCATCACCAGCACTCTGCATTGTAAGCCTCCTCCTTCACATCCCACCGTACTCTTACTTCTCTTGCACCCTTTCCTCACCATCTCTGTCTCTGCACTGAATCACTTCAGCATCCTGCCTATGCACCCCTTAGACTCGCTCTCACTGTCATACAGTGACAACAACTAACAACGCACAGGGAGCTAGCTTCCTCTTGGCACTTTACCCCATCTTCGTCTCCCTCAAAGCTTCTATGGTAGGGATTAATCACACTCACTCCATCACTGTGGCTGAAACACCGCTTGTGTTCCTTCTTGCAGGAAGAGATAGCCCACAATAAGAGGGAGAGAGCAATGATTGGAGGAGAAACAGCTTCCCTTGCATCATTGACCAGTGCTGAGGAGGCTGCAAACGAGATTGTTGGAGGTGGCGAGGACCTGGAAGTGGGCGATGGAGAGACGGGCACACTAGAGGAAGCTGGTGACATAATAGAGTTTCAACCCTCTCAGAATGCAATGGAATATGATGTTCATAGAGAATCGCTTTGTATCATCTGCTCAAAAGGATGTGTCTGCTACATCAATATCAGATGTCTAAATCATGCCTTTACTCTCCCACAGGACCATCGAGCACCCCCCTCTCCACTATCCAGGACAAAGACCCGGACATCTCCTCAGAGGAACCTGAAGCCTCTGAGGGACCAGCGTCACCAGGACTCAGTGCACCCAGCACCAGCGCAGCAACGCACACCTCAGTGGGGCCTTCGTGAGTTAGAGTAGTGTTGCCACCTGGTTTATCACAGTGCACAGAGCATCAGCAGATGGTGGAGACAGCAACAGCAGTGGAGAGTTCTCAGCGGAGTTCGCAGGACTGTCCTAGCTCTACTGAGCTGCACGCAGACGCTGTGCCTCTGGGGCCATCCAGAGAAAGAGCGGTTCGTGAAATACAGGAACAAGTGCAGGTGTCTCTGGAAGGGTTTGCCTCCAGGGTTAGTGCGAGTGTGGAGAGAATGGAGGACTCCATCTCTAACATCAGCACTGCCATGGTGGAGGCAATAGCGCATGAATGCACCACCATGAATAGGATGGCAACCTCCGTGGAAAGGCTGGCTACCTCAGTGGAAAGGATGGCTACGGCCATGGAGGAAATAAGTCGCCAGAGTCAGGAAAACATGGTGACTGTTCAGAATAGAATGACATCTCTGGAAGAGCGATGGGCAGCTATTGAGCAGAGAGACCAGAGCTTCATGGATGTCCTTTTGAGGAGGACTGCCAGTGCAGATACGGGTCCTCATGGTCCCCCCTGAAGTGCAGCAAGGTGCTCTCCTGCCACTTGCCAGCACTGAGGTGCAGCTGATCTATGAGCGGGATGTTGTTGGCAGGACAGAAGGAAGTGTGGGCTCCTCTCAAAGTGCTCACACGATAATGCCACTGCAGAGCCCTTGGTCAGAGACCCACTTTGCAGAGCCAACTGAGATGGCCGTTTCAGCCTTTGCACAGCCACAAGATGAGCAGACTGTTGAAGAGCCCTCCCAGGCTCCCAAACCCAGAGGACGCCCGCCAAAGGTGTCTAAGCAGGCACAGCATCCTAGTCAGCAAGGTGCCTCTACATCTGCTGAAGCCGCAGAGGAGGCATCACGTAGAAGCACACGTAAGAGAAAGATTAAGCACCTATAGTCACAAGGGGAGTCACTTGGGTAATGTTTCTATTTTTTTCTGATTCTTGCTGGTTTATTATCCTTTTGTCATGTGTTAAAGATAAATGATGTCAAACAGTTGATTGTGTGGCCTATGTGTTATGGGAAATGGCAAAAGCACATTGAGGGCTCAGAGCAACTTGCATTTGTAATGCTGATGGTAAAAGTGATAGGAAATAAGAGGGTATAGCAGAGATGAAGTATGATGTTGGACAAGTGTTGCCTGCAATTACAGAGCCATATGGTGGCCACCTATGGTTGAAGAGTAAGCTTATGCTAGTGCGGCATGGCAGTGTGCATACCCCGGTTGATGGGCAGCAGTGAACTGGAGGGATGCTGCATTGGTCACAACAGGGTATACAAGGTTCCCCTCGTCCTCCTCCTACTCCTCTTCCCAGGAAGATCTGTGCTGAGCCACACGGCTGCTACCCCCCCGATTATGAGGACCAGGATGAGAGGGCATAAATGTTTCCCATCCCCTTGCTATAGATTTCATTTGAGGCAACAATCTTGCAAGCGCACAGTCGAAGTGGCCTGAAAAATTTCCATTCATGACACACTGCAGATGGATGTCAGCTTGAACAGTCAGAAGGTCAGTAGATGTGCAAAATCTTATCCCATACCTACAACAGCAAAGTTGTTGCATTTAAATGTCAGCCATGTTTCAGGGCACTTTTAAAGCGCTCCACCAATGCATACAAATCATGTCCTCCAGCAACTCGTCTCCTTGAACCTGGCCTGTTTCTGACAGGAGCCAGAAGCAGGAAAATGGGAAACCACTATGAAAATAGGGTTAGCAAGGCAGTTAGCAGGCTGTTAACTGCCTTAACTACCTGTCCCACCGGTTGGAAACGGTTCAGTTTGGGAGCGGCCGAACAGACACTCACGAAAATTGGGTGGGGGCGGGATGGAGGTGGGTTGGGTGTCTGAAGCCATTTTTCCCGATTTTCCCAACAGATCCGCCTCCAAACCCGCCTCCTCAGGGCTATTAAAATCGAGCCCTATGTATCTGACGGGGAGCAGGGACGGGAGGTTACAGAAGAGCTCGAGAGTGAGGAGTCAGAGTCGGACAGAGACATGGAAGTGGGGGGTGGGGTGGCGTCGTGTGGAAAGGGAAAGGTTAGCGAGGGGCAGAAGGAGGGAGAAGGGGCAGCTCCTCGGCCCAAACCTAATGTAAGGAAAAGGCTGAAACTGCAGGGAAGGTTCAAACAGGAGGGGAAAAATCAGCCGGAGGCTGCAGGAGAAAGCAACAGCTGCCCAAAAAGTTGGGAAGGAGCATGAGAGGAGGGAAGGGCCGGAGATTAAATGATGGGGGATTATCAGGCACACTTCCCTTATCCAGAGCCATGATTACTGTACAATAGATTAGTATATATTATAGGAGACAAATTAAACTTCAGGTTTTGATGTTAATATGTGGTGGCGGAATGGCTGTGCAGAGCGACGGAATGGATTTGTATGATACAATGGAATGATCACGATGTTGTAAATGTTTTTAATGTTCAATAAATAATATATTTTTAAAAAGTGGGTAGCACCCTTGCCTCTGAGTCAGAAGGTTGTGGGTTCAAGACCCACTCCAGAGACTTGAGCACAAAAATCTAGGCTGACACTCCAGTGCAGTGCTGAGGGAGTGCTGCACTGTCTGAGGTGCTGGCTTTCTGATGAGACGTTAAACCGAGGCCCTGTCTGCCCTCTCAGGTGGACGTAAAAGATCCCATGGCACTATTTCGAGAAAGAGCAGCGGAGTTCTCCCCAGTGTCCTGGCCAACATTTATCCTTCAATCATCATCACTAAAAGGGGTTATCTGGTCATCATCACATTGTTGTTTGTGGGAGCTTGCTGTGCGCAAACTGGCTTCTGCATTTCCTACTTTACAACAGTGACTACACTTCAAAATTACTTCATTGGCTGTAAACTGCTTTAGGATGTCCTGAGGTCATTATAGGTGCTACATAAATACAAGTCTTTCTATCTTTCACTGTATCTTTATCATGGATTCTATGTGATCAAAGCTGATATTAACCAATCTCTAATGTACTTGGATCATTAACTAAAGCAAACTTGTACTATAACCTCAGGGCAGACAGAACCAAGCGTGTCTCAATCAAACCGTTGTACATCGAAGGGGTTAACCCACTAAAAATGTGTCAGGGGCACTGCTCTCTACTTTACATTAACATAACTTGCAGGAATTTTCACTTTGTAGGCATGTGATTGATTCCCAGCATTATGCTCCATAGCCCTTTATGCTGCAACACAGAGCCTGTTATTGTCCAACCAACTGACAACACATTCAGATTGGAAATGCTAGAGTAGACTCACAATCTGGTGGGAGATTAAGGTCTCGTTGCAAGTGTCAGAGTCCTCACCCTCCAAAAATGTTGGGAGGTCTCTCGTGGTTGATATCCATGGCTTGGGCTGTGACAGAGGTGATTGTTCGGGTTTAACAAGAGTGAGAAGGAAAGAAAATAAGGACATGTATTGTTTGTAGATGTTCAAGATCCATATTTATATGTTGTTTTATTTAACAACAGTTTTCCCTGTTAATCAGATTCATCTTTTGTGCTTTGGTGAATGAAACCATTCAGCTATTGTATTAAACATACAAAAACAATCTGTATGTGTGTGTAGAATCATAGAATCATGCAGCAGGGAAGGAGGCCATTCGGTCCATCGAGCCTGTGCTGGCTCTTTGCAAAATCTATCCAATTAGTCCCACTTTCCTGCTCTTTCCCCCGTAGCCCTGTAATTTTTTTCCTTTCAACTATTTATCCAATTCTCTTTTGAAAGTTACTATTGAATCTGCTTCCACCGCCCTTTCAGGCAGCGCATTCCAGATCACAACAACTTGCTGCGTAAAAAATGTTTCCTCCTATCGCCTCTGGTTCTTTTGACAATTACCTTTAATCTGTGTCCTCAGGTTACCGACCCTTCGGCCACTGGAAACAGTTTCTCCTTATTTACTCTATCAAAACCTTTCATGATTCTGAACACCTCGATCAAATCTCCTCTTAGCCTTCTCTGCTCTAAGGAGAACAACCCCAGCTTCTCCAGTCCCTCCACATGACATAATGGCCCAGAAATTTGGGTCGGGGGCTTCCCGCGGGTGCAAGCCCCCGACCTACACTTACATATCGCGCTGACATTTGAAGACTGGGCCTGCGTGGATTTCCGGTCTGTGGCCCGGTTCAGCTCCCGGCGCGCTGTGCGTGCGTGATCCAGCGGCGTACTTAGTGCGATGAGCCGGCTGGGATCACGTGAGCACTGGGCAACCAATGGGAGTTTAGAAAAGTCCATTCATGAGTTAGACATAAGACCTGTCAAACTCATGAAAAGTCCGAGCGCCCAAAACACTACTTAAACTTTAAATAAAAGTTAAAAAAACATTCCAATAATTAAATTAACTATTAATAATTTTAAAAAACTATTTTAAACAATTATTCAAATTTCTGCCAAAATTTTTTTTCAAGAAATCGGGTCCAAAAATACACTTACCTTATTGTAAATTCTTTAAAAATAATAAACCTGTGGAAAAAAAATTCTAACTTTAATTATTAGACCACTTACCTTATAAAACTAAGTCCTTACGTCTGCTTTTTACATTCGTAAAAAGTGGAGGCCTTCACGCACGGACAAACCTGTCAAAAAAAACGAAGTTCAACGCGTACGCGCTGCCGCCAACGTCGCAAGGGAACCGCCTCTTAACCCCTTGGTTCAGAGGAGAGGAAATGCCGGTTTTCCGCGCATGCGCTGTGCATGCTGAAATCCGGCACTTCCAATGGGCCCACGCGTGAGTACCCCGTCCATACTCACGCGTTGGGACCGGAATTACTGGGCCAATATAAAAGCTAAATACAGAGACGACGCATATAACAGTCTGTGCAAGTTTTCTTATGTTAAATTCTTGTGTCCATCAAAGTGAAAGCAGAGACCAAAGCATCTTTTAAGGAGAAAGTGGATCAGTATTTGAAGCGACGATAAAGGGCTCTGGGAAGTGGATTGCTTTAGGAAAGAGCCGGCACAGACACAATGACCCAAATGGCCTCCTTCTGTGCTGTAAACCTCGATGGATTCTATGACGGATGTTCAGGCTGGTGAAAGGATAATTTTCCCACTTTTTTGGCATCTGGTGCCTGGTATCAAGCAGTCCGAGGTTGGGCACAGTGTAGGTTTGGGTGCAGGTTAAAGCTCCCTTTACGTTGACCCAACAATGCACCTGAATGCTAAAATCAGAAGAGCAATGCACCAGTGTGACATTTCCATTCCCCCACAGCAGCCAATCTTATGGCCCATCTTTCACTTTAATGTTGAATTGCAGACAGTTCTGTGCAATGGACGTATACCTTGTATGGAATGAGGTGAGCGAAAGAAAGAAAGAAAGAAAGAAAGAAAGAAAGAAAGACGTCCCAATGTGCTTGGAGTGTAGCCACTGCTGTAATTAATAGCATTGTGGGTGTACCTACACCATATGGACTGCAGCGGTTCAAGAAGGCGGCTCACCACCATCTTCTCAAGGGCAATTAGGGATGGGCACTAAATGCAGGCCTAGCCAGCGACACCCACATCCCATCAATGAATTTTTAAAAATGTAGGAAGCGTGACAGCCTATTTGCGCACAGCAAGCTCCCACAAACAGCAATGTGATAATGACCAAATAATCTGTTTTTGTTATGTTGGTTGAGGGATAAATATTGGCCAGGACACTGGGGAAACTCCCCTGCTCTTCTTCAAAATAGTGCCATGGGATCTTTTACGTCCACCTGAGGGCAGGCGGGGCCTCAGTTTAACGTCTCATCCGAAAGACGGCACCTCCGACAGTGCAGCACCCCCTCAGTACCGCACTGGGAGTGTCAATTGAAATGTTTTTCCTCAGGTCCCTGGAGTCGGACTATGAACCTACAACCTTCTGACTCAGAGGCAAGAGTGCTGCCCACTGGGCCATGACTGACACCTTAGCAGCAACTAATCCTATTCATGAGGGCCGGTCACAACCCAAGTCTTAGATTGGAAAGTACAGCTTCAGAACCCAGTTCTTTACCCGTGTATCATGCTGTTGCCAGGGCAGATGTGCTGGTGATGGCTGCCACATTGAAGGATGAAGGATTATGATTCAGTCACTGCAGGTTTAACTAGATGAAACCCATAGTTAGTTACTGATGAATAACCCAGGGTGCGCAGGCATTATTTAGCATTTCTAAAGTGGAGAGAATTTAGAGTGTAGCATATATTTTAATAGACCTTCACCCCAGCACAAGAAGGTAGCTTTATACCTTTTAAAGGGTTAATTTAACTTCCTATATATTTATGCATTGAAATGTATGGTATTCTGTTGTATAATTTACAATTGCACAAACCAGGCAAAATATCAATATGAAAGGTGGGAAGGGGGGGAACAAGGCAACATATATTCTTGAGTAAGTGTCCTTCTTACCTCCTGTACAGAAACGCACGCTCGTTGCCTACGTCACTGCTGTCCCACTGATAGATAGTACCTGTCTCACCTGCTCACAGGGAGAAGTCACAGTAGTAGTGAAATATCTTACTGAAGCACAATTGGCAACGTTAATAAAACCCGCACGAGCTGGTTGTGGCACGCTGGGATCAGGTGACTTCTGTGACCCACCTGAATGACGTCATCTAAACCCCTTGAGTGTGTTACAACCTTGCAACACACTCCAAGCCAGCTGTTCAATCCATTTGTCATTGTAACATCTACATAGGTGACTAAAGGCATCATTATACACACGTCTTACAAGTGCATACATTCCATACCTAATGCACAGGGGAAGTTACGTTGATGCTTTAATAGTCGCATAGGTGGGCTATGTATTTTTATACCAGCGATGCCTTTTATGTCAGGCAGAGTCTGGCCTGTTTGAACTTATCATCCATCCTCCTCATCAAACTTTTTAAAAACGCATCATTTCAAAGGGGCATCATTCCCAGGGTTTCATTCCTGACATTAGTTATCTCAGGGAATTGGAATTGGATATATACTTGAAAAGGAAAGGTTTGCTGGGCTATGGGGAAAGTGCGGAGGGTGGGGGGGGTAAGTAGGACTAATTGGAAAGCTCTTTTCAAAGAGCCGGCACAGACACGATGGGCCAAATGGCCTCCACCTCTGCTGTATGATTCTATGATCTTACCTCAGCTGGGAGTCACTGTACTGGAGCTGGGCCCAGTGCCCCTGATCTATAGAGAATTCCCGCTCCTGCTTTTCATCCAATGGCCCCAGCAGGAACGGGCATATGTGAATGTCAGAAGAGGGGGGCGGATCAGGGTTAGCCGTGAGGTCACTCGCATGGTCAAACTGGCGATCACTGTCTCAGCTCGTACGTGAAGAGTGGTCACTTGGGAGAGGTACCAGAGGATGGATCGTGCCCATGGAGCCCCTACCCCAGCACACTCAGCAGAGCAGACCATAACACTGGGCATTAAGAAACAGCGTTCTTTAAATGCATTCATGCATTTTGCTTTCTCTGGCCAATGTTTATCCCTCAACCAACATCACTGAAGCAGGTTACCTGGCCATTTATCTCATTGCTGTTTGTGGGAGCTTGCTGTGTGCAAATTGGCTGCCGCATTTCCCCACATTACAACAGTGACTTCACTTCAAAAAGTACTTCATTGGCTGTAAAGCGCTTTAGGACGCCCTGAGGTCGTGAAAGGCGCTATATAAATGCAAGTTCTTTCTTTCTTTATTAATTGTTACTTGAGGGAACCAGCTATGAGTTCCTGGGCCTGACAATGTGAGGGAGCTAAATGAGCCTCAGTACAGTCATTGATACAAGGTGCTGGCCGGGAGTTACTGAGCCAAACAGGCATGTTCCCCGCCCAATTCTCCCACCCCACGCAGGCAGATTATTTAACTTAAAAATGTGTGTCCTTGGAACTACTGCCCCAAGGACTTAACCTTTTACTTGGAGGGAAAGGGGATAAACTAGTTTTTTTTGTTTGTTGCAAAAACCAGTCAATGACATTTATTGCCGATATATGTTTTTAAATGCACTTTGCTGAATATTTCCAAAGGATTGCAGTAGCTCACTGATACGAGAGTGAAAGGCACGGAGATTATACCCTATTCTTCAACATGTCACCGCTTGAATTTCTATAGGCTGTCCTTCTCACTTCCGAGCATTAGAATCCAAATTTACATTATTGATGAGGAAACCATGTCAGCTGAAACGTGGACTCCTTAACGAGGATAATTTTATGCAAATTAGATATTGATGTTCCGATGATTAATTGGCTCGTGGCCCGCATTAATATGCGACCGCCATAACATATTATGCAAGTCTAATTATTTCCCTGATATTAACCTCTACAAACCAGCAGTAGATATTTCTTGTGTTATGTAAATCACTTTATCATTTTCAAGAACATTTAATGATTTGGCAGCTCTTTGTCAATGAATATATTAATTAGGGGTGCTGTGTCCACATAATAAAACTCACACTAATAATCATCCACCGGTAATATACTGTTTGCATCTTTTCTCATTTGTGAATTTCTTTTCTTGTTTTACTATAGTCGACACAACACCATTTGAAGTGATTACCTGCAAAATGAATATTTAAGTCAGGTGAATGGAACCGAAAATCATTTTTTAAATCTGCACCCTCTATCGAACTCAATCGTTGTTAGTTATATTTTGATAGTCTGCTTGCTCATGGCTCCATTGCTAATTGTAACTATGTCTTACAGATCTGTGTTGGGCTGCGATGGCACTACAAGCGTCTCATTGGCTTCTGTTCCCTGAGACTAAGGAGGGCCAAAAAAATCAGGTGAGGTTGTCCTCCCCCTGATGAGCAACACACAAACAGGAGGAGGCTATTCAGCCCCTCGAGCCTGCTCCGCCATTCAATGAGATCATGGCTGATCTGCAACCTAACTCCATCTACCCGCCTTTGCCCCATCTCCTGGTAAACCCTAGTGTAATAATACTGAATCTCCGGGGAGGGGGGGCAGGTTAATCTTAGCCTAACCCGCCCATCAGGTTCGGGTGCGACACGGGGTTCAATTGAAGTCAATGGAGAGCAATATTGACGGGGTGTAAAACCGGCATTCCACCCGATTCCCGTGGGTTTCCCGCCTGGCGAGCTGGTTAAAATTACCCCCCAGAGTGTCTGCTGAATATTAAAGAACACAGTGACACAGGCTGAACTCAGGAGCTCGACAACGAACCAGCTCTGTAATGCAGAACGCCTTTACTGTCTAACTGCTGATCAGGGCCCCGGTGATTCCAGCTTCAGGGATTCCAGTACCTCAGATCACTGCTCCACTAGGGTTACATAGAAACATAGAAGGTAGGAGCAGGAGTAGGCCATTCGGCCCCTTGAGCCTGCTCCGCCATTTAATGAGATCATGGCTGATCATCCACATTCAGTACCCTGTCCCTGCTTTCTCCCCATATCCCTTGATCCCTTTAGCCTTAAGAAATATATCTAACTCCTTCTTGAATATATTTAATGAATTGGCCTCAACTGCCTTTTGTGGTAGAGAATTCCACAGGTTCACCACTCTCTGGGTGAAGAAATTCCTCCTCATCTCTGTCCTAAATGGCTTACCCCTTATCCTTAGACTGTGACCCCTGGTTCTGGACTCCCCTGCCATCGGGAACAGCCTTCCTGCATCTAGTCTGTCTAGTCCTGTTAGAATTTTATAAGTTTCAATGAGATCCCCTCTCATTCTTCTAAACTCCAGCAAATATAAGCCCAATCGACCCAATCTCTCCTCATACGTCATTCCTGCCATCCCAGGTATTAGCCTGGTGAATCTTCGCTGCACTCCCTCCATGGCAAGAACATCCTTCCTCAGATAAGGCGACCAAAACTGCACACAATACTCAAGATGTGGTCTCACCAAGGCCCTGTACAACTGCAGCAAGACATCCTTGTTCTTGTACTCGAACCCTCTCGCTACGAAGGCCAACATACCATTTGCCTTCTTAACCGCCTGCTGCACCTGCATGCTTACCTTCAGCGACTGGTGCACAAGAACACCCAGGTCTCGTTGCACTTCCCCTTTTCCCAATCTATTGCCGTTCAGATAATAATCTGTCTTCCTGTTTTTGCCACCAAAGTGGATAACCTCGCATTTATCCACATTATACTACATCTGCCATGCTTCTGCCCAATCGCCCAACCTGTCCAAATCGTACTGGAGCTTCTCTGCATCCTCCTCACAGCACACACGCCCACCCAGCTTTGTGTTGTCTGCAAACTTGGAGATATTACATCTAGTTCCCTTGTCTAGCTCCTTGCTCCTACACTGGCCAACAACACCAGAATTTATGAGACTGGGACAGAGACATCGGGCTAGAGATTTGTCTCAGGCAGTGGCACCTGATATTGAATTCCATTGTCTGCATTGGACTTGAATATTAGACGCTGCGTGGAACGGGCAGCCGATCCGACACCGCCCGCTTTGCACCAGCGTCGGAGGCGAATTTCTAGCCCGTGGAACCACAGTTATTCACATGTCCAAATGCAAATGTCACTCAAGCAATTATATTCCAGAAGCTCAGATGCATTTTATGGGGAAGCGAGATAAACACATTAGGGAGAAAGGAATAGAAGGATAGGCCGATAGGGAGAGATGACGAGGTGTGGGAGGAGGCTCATGTGTGGAGCATAAGCTTAAAGCATGGTCCAGTTGGGCCGAATGGCCTGTTTCTGTGCTGTAAATACTTTGTAATTCTATATAAGTCCTTTAATGGGATCAATAGGAATTACATAGGATTACAAGGATATACGGCACAGAAACAGGCTTTTCGGCCCAACCAGTCCATGCCGGAGTTTATGCTCCACTCGAGCCACCTCCCGTCTTTCCTCATCTAACTCTGTCAGCGTAACCCTCTATTCCCTTTACCCTCATATGCTTATCTAGCCCCCCCTTAAATGCATCTATACTATTCGCCTCAACCACTCCCTGTGGCAGCGAGTTCCACATTCTCACCACTCTCTGGGTAAAGAAGTTCCTTCTGAATTCCCTATTGGATTTCTTGGTGACTATCTTATATTGTTGGCCTCTAGCTTTGCTTTACATCACAAGTGGAAACATTCTCTCTGGGGTGAAATTCGCCTCCTTTGCGCCCACTGTTAGCGCCTCCTGGGGGCGCTAACGGGGTGCAAAGGGTGTATCACCCGGGCGTGGGCGCTAATAGCGCCTGTCGAGAATTTCGGCAGGGCGCTACTGAGGCGCTAGCCAATAGCGCCATGCCCCCTCCAGTAGCGCCCCGGGCCACTGTGCCGCCGGCGATGACTTCATCAACGAGCGACACGACCCCTTAGCGCCCCGCGAGCCGGGCGGCATACCGCTGGCGGGGCACTAATTAAAGGGGCGTTATGGCTGCGCCCCCGCGCCGACATTTTTTATTTTGGCCGACCTTCAGGTTGGCCCCTGTTGGCGGCCCTTGGCATGGTCCGTGGCCACCATCACACCGTCCGGCACCGCGTCTCAGTGCCAGGCTGCGGCCACGGCACCACGCCGCCCTGGTGGGCTAATGGAGGCTATCAAACGGCCTGCAGAGTGCGCAGCAGCCCTCCTCTTTAACGGAAGAGGAGGGGCGCTGAAACGCATCAGTGCTCCAGCACTACTGCGCTTTGTGCCCCATGCACCACCCTGAGAGGAAGTGGAGCCCCCAGGGTAACCCCCAAGTAAGCTCCGGGTGCTAAATGCGAGGCGCTAATTCAGTTACTGCCCCCAAACGGGGCATAACCAAATCTCGCCCCCTCTGAGTCTACTCTATCAAAACCTGCCATAATTTTAAAGACCTCTATTAGGTCATCCCTCAGCCTTCCCTTTTCAAAAGAAAAGCGACCCAGCCTATTCATCCCTTCCTGATAGGTATAACCTCGCATTTCTGGTATCATCCTTGTAAATCTTTTTTGTACCCTCTCCAGTGCCTCTATATCCTTTTTAGAAACATAGAAGATAGGAGCAGGAGTAGGCCATTCGGCCCCTCGAGCCTGTTCCACCATTTAATGAGATCATAGCTGATCATCCAAACTCAGTACCCTGTCCCTGCTTTCCCCCCATATCCCTTGATCCCTTTAGCCTTTTTATAATATGGCGACCATAACGGTGCACAGTACTCCAAGTGTGGACTAATCAAGGTTCGATACAAGGACTCGGGGTTGTATGTGTAACTGAACACGTTCACAAGCCAGGTTTACCCGAGCCAGTTACCCTTTCTCTCAGAGCTGCAAAGCTCAATATATCCGGGCGTTGTCACAGTGTACAGACCAGTGGGCATTTTCAGAGTGAAGTTCAACATTCAAGGATTCGAATTTCTACTCCACGGTTGCCCACCGCACATTTTGAAAGATAAACATTCTCGTGGTCCCTAATTTGAGAGGATATGCAGATCATAGACTCATAGAAATTTACAGCACGGAAGGAGGCCATTCAGCCCATCGTGTCCACGCTGGTCGACAAAGAGCTATCCATCCTAATCCCACCTGCCAGCTCTTGGTCCGTAGCCTTGTAGGCCACGGCACCTCAAGTGCACATCCAAGTTCTTTTTGAATGTGCCTCTTTCAGGCAGTGAGTTCCAGACCCCCATGACCCTCTGGGTGAAAACATTTCCCCTCAAATCCCCTCGAAACCTCTTACCATTTACTTTAAATCTATGCCCCCTGGTTAATGACCTCTCTGCCAAGGGAAACTAGTTCCTTCCTGTCCACTCTATCTCGGCCTCTCATTAGTTAATACACCTCAATTAAGTCTCCCCTCAGCCTCCTCTGTTCCAAAGAAAACAACCCCAGCCTATCCAATCTTCCCTCAAAGCTAAAATTCTCCAGTCCTGGCAATATCCTCGTAAATCTCCTCTGTACCCTCTCTAGTGCAATCACATCTTTCCTGTAATGTGGTCAATTTGAATATTCAGATCAGTTCCATGGATCACTCAGTCTATTAATGGAGGCGACATAAGTCTCCCAGGAGCTCCATTCACTAATTGGATTTTATTCCCCTATTTTTAAAGTTTTTTTTTAATGGGTTAGAATTGGTATCTGGATCTTGCTCTCTCTCTCCCTCTCTCTCTCTCTCTCACACAATCCAACTCCGTCTCAGGTGCACACTGTTTAAACATGACTTCTCCTGTGTCTGAACCGTGCCTCCCCATTATCCACATGGAACAGGGAAAATCAAGAGCAAAGGTAAGCCAGGTCACTTTGTAAGTTGTCTGTCAGAATGACCAACATCAATGAATACGCCCCTGGGGACTGAGAGTGGATTACGTTTGTCTGCACACATAAATCATGGGCAAAAATCTGTGGGCACATTGTGGCTGTGACCTTATCCACACCCAAGCCTGGTGACGAATCAAGGAGTGTGTTAGTGTTTGCAGGGGTGCGCTGGGGGTGTGTTAATATATGTTGGGGGTCCCTGGCAATGTGTCAGTATTGTCCGGTGTCTCTGGGAGTGCGTCAGTATTGTCAGAGGTCGCTGGGAGTGTGTCAGTATTGTCACAGGTCCCTGGGAATCTGTCAGTATTGTCAGAGGTCCCTGGGAGTGTGTCAGTATTGTCTGAGGTTGTTGGGAGTGTGTCAGTATTGTCAGGGGTCGCTAGGAGTGTGTCTATATTGTCAGAAATTCCTGGGAGTGTGTCAGTATTGTCAGGAGTCACTGGGAGTGTGTCAGTATTGTCAGGGGTCACTGGGAGTGTGTCAGTATTGTCCGGTGTCTCTGGGAGTGTGTCAGTATTGTCAGGGGTCGCTGGGAGTGTGTCTATATTGTCAGAAATTCCTGGGAGTGTGTCAGTATTGTCAGGGGTCCCTGGGAGTGTGCCAGTATTGTCCGGTGTCTCTGGCAGTGTGTCAGTATTGTCGGTGTCTCTGGGAGTGTGTCAGTATTGTCTGGTGTCTCTGGGAGTGTGTCAGTAGTGTCGGTGTCTCTGGGAGTGTGTCAGTATTGTCCGGTGTCTCTGGGAGTGTGTCAGTATTGTCGGTGTCTCTGGGAGTGTGTCAGTATTGTCCGGTGTCTCTGGGAGTGTGTCAGTATTGTCAAGTATTCCTGGGAGTGTGTCAGTGTTGTCAGGGGTCACTGGGAGTGCGTCAGTATTGTCAGAAGTCCCTGGGAGTGTGTCAGTATTGTCAGGTATTCCTGGGAGTATGTCAGTATTGTCAGGTATTCCTGGGAGTGTGTCAGTATTGTCAGGTATTCCTGGGAGTGTGTCAGTATTGTCAGGTATTCCTGGGAGTGTGTCAGTATTGTCAGGTATTCCTGGGAGTGTGTCAGTATTGTCAGGGGTCATGGGGTGTGTGTCAGTATTGTCCAGTGTCTCTGAGAGTGTGTCAGTATTGTCAGGGGTCGCTGGGAGTGTGTCAGTATCATCAGGGGTCGCTGGGAATGTGTCAGTATTGTCAGGGGTCGCTGGAAGTGTGTCAGTATTGTCAGGGGTCGCTGGGAGTATGTCAGTATTGTCAGGGGTCACGGGGTGCGTGTCAGTATTGTCAGGGGTCGCTGGGAGTGTGTCAGTATTGTCAGGGGTCACTGGGAGTGTGTCAGTATTGTCAGGGGTCACTGGGAGTGTGTCAGTATTGTCAGGGGTCACTGGGAGTGTGTCAGTATTGTCAGGGGTCGCTGGGAGTGTGTCAGTATTGTCAGGGGTCACTGGAAGTATGCCTGTATTGTCAGGGGTCACTGGGTGTGTGTCAATATTGTCAGGGGTCGCTGGGAGTGTGTCAGTATTGTTAGGGGTCACGGGCTGTGTGTCAGTATTGTCAGGGGTCACTGGGAGTATGTCTGTATTGTCAGGGGTCACAGGCTGTGTGTCAGTATTGTCAGGGGTCACTGGGTGTGTGTCAATATTGTCAGGGGTCGCTGGGAGTGTGTCAGTATTGTTAGGGGTCACGGGCTGTATGTCAGTATTGTCAGGGGTCACTGGGAGTGTGTCAGTATTGTCAGGGGTCACTGGGAGTATGTCTGTATTGTCAGGGGTCACTGGGTGTGTGTCAGTATTGTCAGGGGTCACTGGGAGTGTGTCAGTATTGTCAAGTATTCCTGGGAGTGTGTCAGTGTTGTCAGGGGTCACTGGGAGTGCGTCAGTATTGTCAGAGGTCCCTGGAGTGTGTCAGTATTGTCAGGTATTCCTGGGAGTATGTCAGTATTGTCAGGTATTCCTGGGAGTGTGTCAGTATTGTCAGGTATTCCTGGGAGTGTGTCAGTATTGTCAGGTATTCCTGGGAGTGTGTCAGTATTGTCAGGTATTCCTGGGAGTGTGTCAGTATTATCCAGTGTTCCTGGGAGTGTGTCAGTATTATCCAGTGTTCCTGGGAGTGTGTCAGTATTGTCAGGTATTCCTGGGAGTGTGTCAGTATGGTCAGGGGTCGCTGGAAGTGATTCAGTATTGTCAGAGGTCCCTAGGAGTTTGTCAGTTTTGTCAGAGTGCCCAGGGTGTGTCACTATTGTCAGAGGTCGCTGGGAGTGTGTCAGTATTGTCAGGGGTCACTGGGCATGTGTCAGTATTGTCAGGTGTCTCTGGGAGTGTGTCAGTCTTGTCCGGTGTCTCTGGAAGTGTGTCAGTATTGTCCAGTGTCTCTGAGAGTGTGTCAGTATCATCAGGGGTCGCTGGGAGTGTGTCAGTATTGTCAGGGGTCGCTGAGTGTGTGTCTGTATTGTTCGGGTTCGCTGGGAGTGTGTCAGTATTGTCAGGGGTCATGGGGTGTGTGTCAGTATTGTCCAGTGTCTCTGAGAGTGTGTCAGTATTGTCAGGGGTCGCTGGGAGTGTGTCAGTATCATCAGGGGTCGCTGGGAGTGTGTCAGTATTGTCAGGGGTCGCTGGGAGTGTGTCAGTATTGTCAGGGGTCGCTGGGAGTATGTCAGTATTGTCAGGGGTCACGGGGTGTGTGTCATTATTGCCAGGGGTCGCTGGGAGTGTGTCAGTATTGTCAGGGGTCACTGGGAGTGTGTCAGTATTGTCAGGGGTCACTGGGAGTGTGTCAGTATTGTCAGGGGTCGCTGGGAGTGTGTCAGTATTGTCAGGGGTCACTGGGAGTATGCCTGTATTGCCAGGGGTCACTGGGTGTGTGTCAATATTGTCAGGGGTCACTGGGAGTGTGTCAGTATTGTTAGGGGTCACGGGCTGTGTGTCAGTATTGTCAGGGGTCACTGGGAGTATGTCTGTATTGTCAGGGATCACTGGGAGTATGTCTGTATTGTCAGGGGTCACTGGGTGTGTGTCAGTATTGTCAGGGGTCGCTGAGAGTGTGTCAGTATTGTCAGGGGTCACTGGGAGTATGTCTGTATTGTCAGGGGTCACTGGGAGTGTGTCAGTATTGTCAGGGGTCGCTGGGAGTGTGTCAGTATTGTCAGGGGTCACTGGGAGTATGTCTGTATTGTCAGGGGTCACTGGGAGTGTGTCAGTATTGTCAGGGCTCACTGGGAGTATGTCTGTATTGTCAGGGGTCACTGGGAGTGTGTCAGTATTGTCAGGGGCCACTGGGAGTATGTCTGTATTGTCAGGGGTCACTGGGTGTGTGTCAGTATTGTCAGGAGTCGCTGGGAGTGTGTCAGTATTGTCAGGGGTCACTGGGAGTATGTCTGTATTGTCAGGGGTCATGGGCTGTATGTCAGTATTGTCAGGGGTCGCTGGGAGAGTGTCAGTACCTGCATGCGGTGGCTCCCACACAGGAAACATGATAAACACTGCAATAGAGAAAGCTTTTCCCTACTATACTTTTTTTTATTCATTCACAGGTTATGGATATTTGTTGCCCCTTCCCAATTGCCTTTGGTGGTCAGCCAGTATTCGCTGCTCACGATGCGGTCTCCTCTACACTGGGGAGACCAAACGCAGATTGGGCGACCGCTTTGCGGAACACCTCCGTTCAGTCCGTACGGGTGACCCTGAGCTTCCGGTCACCTGTCACTTTAATTCTCCACTTCACTCCCACTCTGATCTCTCTGTCCTCGGCCTATTACATTGTTCCAATGAAGCTCAACGTAAGCTCGAGGAACAGCACCTCATCTTTCGATTAGGCACTTTACAGCCTGCCGGACTCAACACAGAGTTCAACAATTTCAGACAATAACCCCGGCCGCATTTTTCATGCTGTATTATTTTTCCATTTGCAACATTTTATCTTTCCTGCCTCTTACATAAGCACAGCATGTTCTTTCATTCCTTCCTCCCCTCCCAACGCCCCCCCCCCTGTCTCTGCACCTGCTTAATATCTGTTACATCTCCAGCTTTTTCCAGTTTCGACGAAGGGTCATCGACCTGAAACGTTAACTCTGTTTCTCTCTCCACGGATGCTGCCTGGCCTGCTGAGTATTTCCAGCATTTTCTGTTGTTATTTCTTGACAACTGAGTGGCTTGCTAGACATTTCAGAGGGCAGTTAAGTGTCAACCACATTGCTGTGGGTCGGGGGTCACAATTAGGACCAGACCGGGTAAAGAAAGCAGATTTCCTGCCTTACAGGATATTAAGTAAACCAAATGGTCATTTACGGCAATCTGGTAGTTTCACAGACACTGATATTAGCTTTTTATTACAGATTTATTTAATTAACTGAATTTAAATTCCCCAGCTGCCATGGTGGGTATTTGTACTTATGTCTCTGGATCATTATTCCTAGCCTTTGGATTATTAGTCCCGCAGCATAACCACTACGCTACCGTACCCATGACCGGGGCATGCTTTGATGCTGTTACTGGGTGCCTTTCCCCAGCACTGAAAAACCTCACCTCCAGGAGCAAAAGGTGTGCCAAAAGAAAAGTTGTTCCAATATAATGCCTAGTATGTTATGTTAATGAGGCATTCTCTTCTTCTTAGGCAGTCCTTTGGAACCGAGGATGACTTGCTTCCACATTAAAAATGAGCTCTCAGGTGACTGATGAGTCCAATGCGGGACCGACAGTCTCTGTCACAGGTGGGGCAGACGGTGGTTGAAGGGGCGGGTGGGTGGGGTGCTTGGGTTGACGTGCGCTCCTTGCGCTGCCTGCGCTTGGCCTCCGCTTGCTCCCGGCGAAGAGACTCGAAGTGTTCGGCGCCTTCTCGGATGCTTCTCCTCCACTTTGTGTGGTCTTGGACCAGGGATTCCCAGGTGTCGGTGGGAAGGAAATAAGACGTAAGGGTGTCAACATATTCCCTAGAATTGAAAGGATTCAGTCATACACCGGGGGTCATTTTGAATTTGGCCAATAAGTGTTAAACTCCCGTTGAAGTTAAATGATAATCGGAAGGGATGTATAACGGGTGGCTGATCCGACATCGCCCGTTTCACACTCTCGCCCAAAGTTAAAATCACCCCAGCTATGCATGATATACCGATACCTCCAGGCCTGCGATAGTCCTTTAAAGCTCCCTGGTTTCTATTCCAATTAGCAGCCTCTCAGGACTGAAAGGGTATGAATGTGTGAGATTGCATTATTAGCATTGCAAAGCTGTGCTAGCGTATGCCAGGTCATTCTGCACTAATGCATCATCGCATTGAGACACTTTTAGTGTCCACGTTGCACCCGGAACAGATTTGAAAGTGTATGAAACTATCATTTGCGTGATTATTTTAAACTCCCACAGTCAATCAGCTGGGTGGCTTGTATCAGTCAGCGGAGGATAACATTTGGGTACCAATCAGGAAAGGCTGCTGCAGTAAATGCAGGATAGCAAGACACGGAGTAAAGAAAGAAAGAAAGACTTGCATTTATACAGCGCCTTTCACGACCTCAAAGCGCTTTACAGGCAATGAAGTGCTTTTGAAGAGTAGTCACTGTTGTGTTGTATGAAATGCGGCAGCCAATTGCGCACAGCAAGCTCCCACAAACAGCAATGTGATAATGACCAGATCGTCTGTTCTTGTAATGTTGATTGAGGGATAAATATTGGCCAGGACTTCAAAATAGTGCCATGGGATCTTTTACATCCACCTAAGAGAGCAGACCGGGTGCTGGTTTAACGTCTCATCCGAAAGACAGCACCCTCCACCAGTGCAGCACTCCCTCAGCACTGCACTGGAGCGTCAGTCTAGATTTTTGTGCTCAAGTCTCTGGAGTGGGACTTGAACCCATAATTTTCTGACTAAGGCAAGGGTGCTGTCCACTGAGCCACGGCTGACACGGTAAGTGCTGGTTGCCCCTTTCCTGGACTATTGCAGTTGTCACAAGGACAACATGTTACATTAGAGGAGGTAGATCCTTTATAGACTTCCATGGTCCATTTTGCATTATTTGAGAAAAGTTTATTGTTTTTTAAGTTTCAAGTCAAGTAACCTTTTATGTGCCAATATGGGTCCCTCCTTTCTAGGACGTACTATTCCCTAGAATTGCCGTGGGCACTGGGCAAAATAACATGCCTAGTCAAACACTTTACACGTTGGTTGGGAAGAGCTGTCCACGCCATCCATTTCAGACCCGAATGTCGATCTTTGGCTTTCTGAACGTTTGATAATTCACTCGCAGGTGGCCTGCAGTTGGAGGTAGGCAAGGATTGACAGTAGAAAATGTTGAAGAGTGAGTGACCATAGCAACAGGTGACACTTGGGAGCAGGCTGCTTATCAGCTGAGGAGTGGCACAACAACAACTTGCATTTATATAGCACCTTTAACGTAGTAAAACGTCCCAAGGCGCTTCACAGGAGTGTTATTTGACAACGAACCACATAAAGAGATATTAGGGCAGATGACCAAAAGCTTGGTTACAAAGCTAGGTTTTAAGAAGCAACTTAATTCTGGGGGAATCAAGGGATATGGAGATCGGGCGGGAAAGTGGAGTTGAGGTCGATGTTCAGCCATGATCTTATTGAATGGCGGAGCAGGCTCGAGGGGCTGTAAGGCCCACTCCAGCTCTTATTTCTTATGCTCCTAAAGGAGGAGAGAGAGGCAGAGAGGCGGAGAGGTTTAGGAAGGGAATTCCAGAGCTTAGGGCCTTGGCAGCTGAAGGCATGGCCGCCAAAGGTGGAGTGCTGAAAATCGAGGATGTGTAAAAAGGCCAGAATTGCAGGAGCGCAGAGGCCTCGGGAGGGTTGTAGGCAATGTTCCCTATCATTTTTTGTTGGTGCGCGGTCCCTTTAAATTTGCTGCGCAGTCACATACGCGCTATCTTTTCCCAACGGTCGCAGCTGGTGAGCAGCCTGCGCACCTTAGGGGCAACATTGGTTGTAGGGCTGAAGAAGGTTACTGAGATAGGGAGGGGCGAGGCCACGTAGGGATTTGAACACAAGGATGCGAATTTTATAAGAAAGACATAAAAGAGGAGACACCATCATTTAAATACAGAGGACCAACCTTTGAACACAAGCATTGTTAACTTGCATACTTTCTCTTTCCTTCTTCGAAACATTTACATCTTACTCCTTCCCGCACACAGAGACTAATGTTGGATGTAACATAATATTGCCCAGGCTTGAATTAATGCTGAATGGAATGTGCTTGGTGTCTTTAAATGACCAGACATCAGCAGGGAGTTTGCTTACTGGGCAGAATAGTCAATAAATAAATTAGATAAAAGACAGTTGTCCAATACTATGGGCACACTTTTTAAAAATTAACCAGTTACAAAGAATCATTATTTACTCTGTAGGGGGTGGCGTGTGTGCAGTCAGCTTGCCTCTGACTGTCTCTGAGCGGTTCGAATCGCTCCCACACCCCTGGGTTCTAGACACCGGACTTAGGTACAGGTGGCGATACAGAATTGGAGTAGACAACTGGTTTGGTACAAGAAAACTGTATTTTTATTAAAAGGCACAATAAAATTACAACACTGAAAAATTACTGGAATAGTTACAGGCTTACAACAGTACACTTAATTAGGAATGGGGAACACACGGCACATTGAGGGAAAAATCACAGTATTAATCCCTTACCCTTGTCCCACCCCCCAATATCTAACTAATTGTGCTGTGAGGGGCCAGGGATTATGCTCACCAATAAGGGTTTCTGGACAGGTCGGATCCTGTCGATTAAGCTGGCTGCGGTTTTGGGGTTCGCTCTTGGCGTCCTTTGGGGCCTGCCGTCGCCACATGGTCTCAGGGCGTGATGGTGGGGTCGTCCGAGTAAAGTACCCTCACTTCTCCGTTAGAGATAGGGAGTAAAGTCTTTGTTGGGTACTTTACCTTGTAGAGTGGAAAAAAACTTCGGGTTTCATTCTTCTGGTGGTGGCCTGGTCGTTGAAGTTTTGTTGCGGTTGGGGTTCGGCCGGCAGTCTTCGGTGTTAGCTCGTCGTGGTGGCCTAGATCACTACCTGTGCAGTGGTAATGATCTGAAGGTATGGTTTACCCGGACCTTTGTTACCGCGGTGCTCGTGGTCATTTCTGCTTCATTGAGTTTCGAGTATCTCGGGACCAGAGTGTGTACCTGATCGTCCCCAATGCTTCTCCATGCTGCCCTTCTCTGCTTATCGGCCTTGCCGTTCGCCTCGTCTCGCCTGCCCGCTTGCTGTCCCGTGTGTCCTGTGCTTTCGGTTACCGGTGGGCCTACTATTACACTATTTCGGAGGTTCGTTATCTGCGCGCCAAATCAGGGTTAGTTCTTTGTCCGATTTTTGGCGGGCTCGTTAAAGTGATTATAGCCGTTCAACTTAACTGCTTTTCGGGTGGTTGCCCCGTTGTTAAATGCTTTTTAATGTCTCGGTGTTTGTTATTCATGATGTGAATTGGTATCTTCCTGGCTCGGCAGCCAGTTTAAACTGTAAGCGATTATTTATGCAAAGGTTTGATGGGTTCAAGATTAAGACTTTCCTGAGTTGATTGGTTTCAAAATGAAGAATGCGTATTCTGCATTATCTATTGTCTGGCTTCAGAAATCACAGGCCCCGGCATGTCATTTGACCTGCCGTTTTTGCAGGGCCCTGCTTTCCAATCTTGCAGGCTTCTGCCACGAGGTCCAGAAGCCATTTTGTTTATGGTACCCTTATTAATAACTCGGGGAATGTGGGAATTTTGAGAACCCTACAACTCGCATATCCGTTTTGTCGATTTATGCCTTTCTTCGGTTGTTTTGGCCAGCTCTCTCTGCTGTTTTCTCACCGGCAGACATTGACTCGTGCCTGGGTTGGGTTTGCTGGGTGCCAGGCGCCCTCTGGTACTTTGCCCAGGTACCCGTTCTTCATACAAGAGGCCCAGACAGTGAATGCCGACAAAGCTATTCAACTATGCAGGCATTCAATCCGGTCCTTATCCGGGAAGAGGAGGGGGGAAGATTTCCTCTGTTGCACTTGGTAGAGCAATATTAGAATCCAATTTCTTGTAAAATCCCTCCCCCCCCCGCCCCTGATGCATACACACATATCATTTCTAGCAAGGCTTTCTGGATAGAGATCAGGAGTGGGAACTCAGTGGAGGCTCAGTCGGTGAGTGTATTCAAGACAGAGGTCGATACATTTTTGGGAACAAAGGGACTTAAGGGATATGGGGATCGGGCGGGAAGGTAGAGTTGAGGTCGAAGATCAGCCATGATCTTATTGAATGGCGGAGCAGGCTCGAAGAGCCAAATTGCCTACTCCTGCTCCTATTTCTTATGTCCTTCTGTTCTTAAAATGATGTCAAGGTTCCTGTGTTTCAGGATGGGATCATAGAAAGAAAAGCACAGAAGGAGGCCATTCGCCCCATCAGGTTTGTACAGCTGCTAGCTCTTCAGCTGGTACTGTCTACTCTATTCCCACTTCCCCGCTCCTTCCCCGTATGCTTTTGTATTCTTCCTTTCCAAATATTGATCCAATTCCTTTTTAAATGATTGTATTGTCACTGCCACTTGCAGTAAACCATTCCCTGTTCTGTTAACATGCTGTGTGAAAAACATTTTATCAGCTGCTCCTTTCACTCTTCCTGTGATAATCGCCAGTCGATGGCTCGCTTGTTACTGATTTCCCCAACCCAGTGAAAACAACCTCGAAACCACTACCCGGAGGCTCTCATCATTTTGAAAACTTATTTTAGATCCCCCCACCCATCAGCTTTCAGTTTCTAATCAAGTTGTTGCAGGGGACATCGTTCCACTTTGGACACCATGGGTAGCTTGCGACTCTGTGCCACTGTGTAAAACGGGTGATCGCGAGCCGGCAGCCTGTTTTACAGCTCGCCCCAATTTTATTTCCAATGATTTCAATACACGGTCACACAAAGTCAAGAGCTACCCCCCCAAGCGTGACCAACAAATGCTCCCAGATGAGCTATTGCACAACCATATGCAGACGGTGGAGCAACAATGCACTTTTACCCCTTGCTTCAGAAGAAAACCTCTGATGACACCAAAGTGACATTTTTGGTCCATCCCTATAACTTTACAGTGCGATTGTAATTAAATGCCAATATCTAACACATTATGGGCATTGAATCCCTTGGCTTTATGCTCACTATAATTGAGAAGATACAAAGTTGTTTCACCTGGTGCGCTTACAACTGGCAGAGAGGAAGAAACAACAGCACCAACTTCTATTTATATAGCGCCTTTAATGTAGTAAAACGTCCCAAGGTGCTTCACAGGAGAGTTGTAAAACAAATTTGACACTGAACCACCTAAAAAGATATTGGCCCAGAAATTCGGGTCGGGGGCTTCCCGCGGGTGCAAGCCCCCGACCTGCACTTACCTTGCGCGCCGGCCATTGAGCTGTGGGCCCCCGTAGAATTCCGATCCTGGGCCTGCTCCAACTGCCAGCACGCAGTGCTTGCATATCCCAGGGGCGCAGTTAGTGCGATGCGCCCCTGGGATCACGTGGGCCATGGGGAGCCAATCGGAGCAGGGAATGCTCCATTCATAAGACCTGTCAAAACTTATAAATACTACGAGCCCCAAAACATCACTAAATCTTCAAATAATTTTTTTTTTAAATCACATTTTTTAAATAAACTATAAATTACATGAAATAACTATTTTAAACAATAATTTAAATTTTTGAAAAAAGTAATTTTATTTTCTAACGGGGCTAACAATAAACTTACCTTGCTTTAAAGTATTTAAAAATAATAAACCTGTGGAAAAAATGTTTTAATTTTAATTAATTCACCACTTACCTTGTAAAAAGCAGGCCTTACACCTGCTTTTTAAATGTGTAAATTCTGGAGACTTACCCTCCCGGGAAAACCTGTAAAAAAAAACGTAAGTTCGATGCGCACACGCAGCCTCTCCCGCGCACGCATTCGACCTCTTAACCCCTGCTTTCAGGGGAACGGAAGTTCCGGTTTCACGCGCATGCGCAGTGCATGCAGGAAATCGGCACTTCCATTGGGCCTACGGGTGTGTACCCCGTGCGTACTCACCCGTGGAGACCCGAATTTCTGGGCCAATATTAGGGCAGGTTTGGTCAAGGAGGTAGGTTTTGAGGAATGTCTTAAAGGAGGAAAGAGAGGTGGAGAGGCTTAGGGAGGGAATTCAAGAACTTAGGGCCTTGACAGCTGAAGACACTGCCACCAGTGGTTGAGCAATTAAAATCAGGGCTGCTCAGGGGGCCAGAATCAGAGGAGCGCAGATATCTGCGGACCTTCACCCTCTCATTCTGGATTGGATTCTGACCAGCTTCTAGAGGAGAAGGGCAGGGTGCTTATCCACCACACCACCTTATTCCCCCAAACAATGATTCCATTTTTTAAGAAGGGCTTGCTGTGGTAATCACAGTTCCTTAAAGCACGCAACAGCTAATCACAAGCTATTGCCTGTGTAATGTAACAGTGGTGCGGCAGTGAGACGGAGCAGCACTGCGGGAAACCTAATCCAGTTCCTGTGCTTTGAGCCTATTGTGCCTCCACGAATAAAGTTGGTTAAAAGTTATTCCTGGGTGACTGGATTAATCTTTACGGAATGAAGATTGCCTAAGGCTCGGGAACTTACATTGTGTTCCATTATACAGAGTTGATATTACTTCTATTCTCCTCAGACCTGCGCTCAATGCTTCTGGCTGTACATCTGAGCATTTTATTTGCCTTCTTAATTGCTGTGTCACACAGTGGAGAGAGTTTCAATGACTGGTCAACCATGACCTCCAAATTCATTTTCCCGTTCCACTCTCTGTAAGGTTTGTCCCTCGCTGCATGGGCACATTTAATGTTGCTGGTCCCAATACATACTCGCTTACATTAACGATATTAAAGGCCATTTGGCAACTGTCTGCCCAATCCTCTCTCGATTGCTTCGAAACATAACTGCATGCTTTATACACTTTGCCTTCCTACATGATTTAGTATTGTCTGCTAATTTATACAGCGGATGTATAATTCCCTCTTCAACGTCACTGAGGGAAATGGTAAGGAAGAAGAATTCTTGCCATGGAGGGAGTGCAGCGAAGATTCACCAGACTGATACCTGGGATGGCAGGAATGACATATGAGGAGAGATTGGGTCGATTAGGCTTATATTCGCTAGAGTTTAGAAGAATGAGAGGGGATCTCATTGAAACTTATAAAATTCTAACAGGACTAGACAGACTAGATGCAGGAAGGATGTTCCGATGGTCGGGGAGTCCAGAACAAGGGGTCACAGTCTAAAGATAAGGGGTAAGCCATTTAGGACTGAGATAAGGAGGAATTTCTTCACCCAGAGAGTGGTGAACCTGTGGAATTCTCTACCACAGAAGGCAGTTGGCCAACTTATTAAATATATTCAAGAAGGAGTTAGATATATTTCTTAAGGCTAAAGGAATCAAGGGATATGGGGAGAAAGCAGGGACAGGGTACTGAATTTGGATGATCAGCCACGATCTCATTAAATGGCGGAACAGGCTCGAGGGGCCGAATGGCCTACTCCTGCTCCTATCTTCTATGTTCCTATGTCTCTATGTAAAGAGTGATCCCCAAGAGAGTCATTGCCTCCCAGGATGAAAAATTCCCCCAGATAATATTTGTTTCCAATCTCTCTCCATTCCAGTTTTCCATTTCCTCTTCAAATCCATCTGCTGTTTTCCACCCTTAAGCCTAACCTTGTCAAGCCTTGTTTTTTTTACAGTGTAAATAGCTGTCCTGCCATAGATGTGAATGTTTTTTTGTTTCTATAATTGAGTGGCACACACATATACAGACCAAAAAATGCACGACCATGTGACGTTAGCTTAGAAATTGCGAATGGGGATAATATTGAGGAGAGATTGAGTAGATTGGGCCGATACTCTCTGGAGTTTAGAAGAATGAAAGGCGATCTCATTGAAACATATAAGATTCTGAGGGGGATTGACAGGGTAGATGCTGAGAGGTTGTTTCCCCCGGCTGGAGAGTCTAGAACTAGGGGTCACAGTCTCAGGATAAGGGGTCGGCCATTTAAGACTGAGATGAGGAGGAATTTCTTCACTCAGAGGGTTGTGAATCTGTGGAATTCTCTACCACAAAGGGCTGTGAATGTTGAGTCATTAAGTATATTCAAGGCGGAGATAGTTAGATTTTTGGACTCTAGGGGAATCAAGGGATATGGGGATCGGGCGGGAAAGTGGAGTTGAGGCCGAAGATCAGCCATGATCTCACTGAATGGCGGAGCAGGCTCGAGGGGCCATGTGGCCTACTCCTGCTCCTAATTCTTATGTTCTTATGTTCTTACGGACGAAGGGTTAACGAGTTTGTATGACATTCCATTTAGTGGAGGTGCTAATCTGTTTATTTTGATTGGGTCAGCATGCCTGCACTAAAATAGCAGAGGAATGCCATCCGAACGTGTTAAAGGTCCTTCCGATAATAATGCCAAGAGCACTGTCTAAGCCTTTATTTTTAACACATCAAACCCAAATTATTCTGCAGGAAAAACATGAACGCCAGAAGTTTGGAACGAAACGAGAAAGGTGCAGCTGGCCGGCCAGCATCTGGAAGAGAAAGATCCGCGCTTTAAGGTGAGATCCTCCATCACCCCCCCACAAGTCTTTCATTCAGATGCTGATTGAGCTGCTGTGCGTTTCCAGCGTTCACTGTGTGTACTTCTTGATTAATGCGGTTGCTCGGATGAAAAGAGAACGAGGCTGGCAATACGATGCGAGCGTCAATATTTATTAGAGCTGCTGCAACGGAGTCCAAGTATTGGCCTGTCTTTCTGCCGCTGTTGCACCTGCTGCCCAGCTGTGTGACCTGGGATCTGTTGCTGATTCTCCCTGCCCGTCCTGCTGCAATCTGCACCGAACTTCACTCGGTTTGCAGGAATACAGGTGCGGGTTCTCAGTTACAAACAGGGCTGCTTTCTCCCATCTCTGGACTGCACCATCTCTCAGAGGCAGCCTTTGAAAGCTTCCGGCTTCTTGTGCCGATCGCTACCGGTGTAATATCATAGAATCATAGAATCATAAAATAGCACAGCACAGAAGGAGGCCATTCGGCCCATCGAGTCTGCGCCGGCTCTTTCGAAGAGCAATCCAGTCAGTCTCGTTCCCCCCGCTCTTTCCCCATGTTATAAATCTCATCATTCATCAAGAAACTACTCGTGAAATAACGCTGGACGGCCAGCTGGTGGCGCCGTCCAAGGAGTATAACTACTCGGGCGTCGGCCCCAGCCTGCCAGGGACATTTTGTAAGACAAGGAACTAGTGAAGTACAACTAGACCTCCATGTTCTGAAACAAGTTGATTAAAGCCTTGCTTATACTCAAGCCAAGTGTGTAGTGAGTTTTATTACGTCACCCCATATCCCTGCAATTTTTTCTCCTTCAAGTATTTATCCAACTCCCTTTTGAAGGCTACTAATGAATCTGTTTCCACCACCCTATCAGGCAGCGCATTCCAAATCCTAACCACTCGTTGCGTAAAAAGGTTTTTCCTCATGTCGTCTCTGGTTCTTTTGCCAATCACCTTAAATCTGTGCCTTCTGGTTATCGACCCTTCAGCCATTGGAAATACTACATTTTTGGTATTGTTCAACCAGCCTTTATCATGTTCTTAAATTAAAACTGCAATATGTTACAGGAGGCATTTTTAGATTTTGGCATGAGCAGTCTGTTTTGGTTTTGCTTATATGAGATATAGCTAATGGCCCCATAAATCATGTGAAAAATGTACACGTTCAGCACAATTTGGATTAATGGTTGAGCATTACTAAATTGCCAATCATCAGTGTAGTTATTATTTTTGTACATTACTCACATGGCTTGGATGCATCAGTCGCATCAGCGGCAATGAAACCTCTCGCAGATTTATTCACCATTATGCATGTCAATCATATCAGAAGGAGGCAAAAGATACATCGAGTGCAGAAGAGGTAGGGAGTTATTAGCAAGTTACAGCTGGGAGCACAAGTGCCAGGGCACAGAACCACATGTAGAAATCCCGCACTTAAATCTAACGTCAGGAACATTAACCCAAAGGCTCAGGGCTTTATAACTGCAAGACTTGCAGGGGATGCGTTGTTTTGGGGGAAAAAATCTTGTCCTGTTTGTAAGCACAATTTCAGGTTCAAGTATCTCATTCCTGATGGACCTTTCCTGTGCTTGCCAAGTTAATATGCGGGAAAGTCAAATATTTTTTTTCCAATATCAGCATCAAGCGCTCAAAAGTCAAGCACAGCATCAGCTGTGGCTCAGTGGGCAGCACTCTCTAGGTGGGAGGGGCTAGGAGTGAGCCAGGTGTGACTGGTTGCCTAATTGCAGCTGGGTGTTGGAGGAAGTTTTGTAAAAAGTTGGTGGAGGGTTTTGGGGTGTTGTTTTCAGGTTTTAGCGCCTTTTTGGCCCACAAAAAACAGCCAGGTGGCTGCTGAGGGGTCCGGAGTGCCGGGCCCCTCAGAGGACAATATTCCCGAGAGGAATTTTATTAGGGAAGAAACTGTGGTGGGAAGGGGAAAAAAAAGGCCCAAAGATTTGGGCCGGGACCTCAGGAGGTTTGGTAAAGAAAATACGGTGGTGGTGCAATGTGAAGATAAGAAGATTCGAGCCTGGGATATAATCCAGGCGGTTCATGAGGACTGTGGTGAGGGAAGCTGTTTTGCCTGCCGACCAAAACCAAATGTGGGATTTGAGGTGACGGTCAGTGGCCGTGAGGAGGTGGAAAAACTGCTGCTCAGTCTGAAAGTTGGGGAGAAATTTTTGGAGGTGACTCTGCTATATTCAGAGGAGGTGGTGGTTTCATTTTTGAACTTGCCTGTGTACATCGAGGACGAAGTGCTGAGCAAAAAGTTGGAGTCGTGGGACATTAAAATCTGTTCCGAAATAAAGAGGAGGTACTATCCGGGAACACGGGTAGCAGACGGAACCCGGTATGTAAAGGTGTTGTTCCCAGAGGGGGTGAGGTCTTTGCCTTACAGTATGAAGTTCGAGACACTGGAAGGAGTACAATACTTTCGTGTGCTGCACGATAACCAAGTAAAGGTGTGTTACTATTGTCTGGGACATGACCATCTCGTGAGAAACTGTCCTGATTTGTATTGTTACAATTGCGGTGAGTCGGGACATATCGCACAGAGCTGCAAGGCGGAGAGCTGTGGGGTGTGTCGTAAAGGCCCTGCCCGCTGTGAGTATGTGGCAGAAGGGAGTGAAATGAGTGATGAGGAGATGGGAGAAGGAGCAGGAGAGGAGTGTGGAACGGCCGGAGGTGCGGGGCAGTCGGAGGACACAGCCGGTAAAATGAAGGAAAAAGGAGCACAGGAAGAGGCAGAGGTTGGCGGAGCGGAGATCGAGATGGAGATGGCGGAAAACACGGCGAGTGCTATGGAGGGGAACAAAGACAGCAGCGGGCAGCAAGGGTCGAGTGCAGACTCGAGCCTTAGTGCAGTTCGGCTCCCCCTGGGGAGTCTGGTGTCTGCGGGGGGAGAGGAGGCAGGAGCGGGGTGTGTGGTGGAAGTGAATGCTCCGGGGAAAGGCGGGGAGTCGGATATTTTGGTGAGCGGGAGGGGGCAGGGCGGGGAGAGGGTGCAAGAGGCAAGAGCCTTAAAGGGACAGCAGAATGGGATCGGCGAGATAGAGACGTCAGAAGGGAACAATTTAGGTGCGCCATTGTCCCATGGAGTGAGGGAACAAGGTGCAAGGGTCAGAGGTAGAGACGTGGTCGAAGGGGGCGGCACAGTGGGAGAAACTGCGATAGCAGGAAGACTCTCTATGGGAGATGAAGTATCTGATGGGGAGCAGGATTATGTATCTGACGGGGAGCAGGCACAGGGGGTTGCAGAAGAGCTTGAGTGTGAGGAATTAGAGGGGGACAGAGACATGGAAGTCAGGGATGGGGTGGCATCATGTGGAAAGGGAAAGGTTAGTGAGGGGCAGAAGGAGGGAGAAAGGGCAGCTCCTGGGCCCAAAGTTAAGGCAAGGAAGAGGCTGGAGGTCAAACAGGAGGGGAAAAAGAGCCGGAGGCTGCAGGAAAAAGCAACAGCTGCCCGAAAAGTTGAGAAGGAGCATGAGAGGAGGGAAGAGCCAGAGATTAAATGATGGGGAGATTATTGGGCATACTTCCCTTCTTTGGAGCCATGATTACATTGGTCTCGATCAATGTGAACGGACTGAGGGGTGAGAAGAAATTGCAGCAGTTGTTGCAGGGTTTTAAAGGCACAGACTTGTTGTGTCTGCAAGAAACCTTTTGGGATGAGGATATTCTAGAAAGAGTTCAGAAGGTTTGGAAGGGAGAGGTGTTTGCAAGTTGTGCAAACAATAACCGTAGAGGGGTGGCTGTTTTGGTGAGTCCGTCCATAGAAGAGAATGTTGCCTTGGTGGACAAGGACACTGAGGGGAGATTTTTACGGCTAAGGGTAAAATTGGAGGGATTTCATTGTGATCTTTTTAATATCTATGCACCGAACGACCATTGCAAGCGTTGCGAGTTTTTTCGGGGGTTATTCACTGAAGTGGCAGAGGTGGAAAATCCTTGTATAGTGGGGGATTTTAATGTATTTTTATCTTGGATGGACATTTCAGCCGAGATGACCTTTAAAGAGGATAACTCCAGAGGGATGATTATAAAAATGATGGCAAATTTAAATTTGAGAGACTTATGGAGGGACCGGAACCCCATAAAAAGGGAGTTCCCCAGAGCAGGTTGGGTGGGTGATGTTTTAAAACAGAGCTGAATAGATTTTGTGTTAATGCGGGAAGGATTAAGTTCGGAGGTGATGGAGATTTATTATAAAAAAGTATTTTTTAGTGATCACTCGGCTTTGGTTCTTAGAATTAGGAACAGCAGAGTTAAGATCGGTTCAGGGGTGTGGATTTTAAACAATCAATACCTGAAGGAAAGTGCTTATAGAGAAGGGATTATAAATATAATAAAGAATGCTCAGAAGGAACTTTTGTTCTTGAAAGAAAGAAGAGTTTGGTGGGACAATTTCAAATATGAGGTAAAAGTTTTTTCGGTACGTTATGGGAAAAAGAGAGCGGCAGCTAACCGGCATCGAGAAGAGAATATAAACAAAAGGTTTACGGATGTCTGTAAAGCAGTTGACGGAGGGGATAAGGGAGCTGAGACTAAGTTCCGGGTGCTAAAGGAAGAGTGGGAATTATTGCAAGCTGAGAAATGCAAGGGGGCCATTCTCTGTGCAAAGGCTAGAGATACATTGGAGGGCGAAAGATGCACTAGATATTTTCTGGAGCAAGAGAAGCTGCGACAGAGATTATCATTAATTGAGGAGTTGAAGGTTGGGGAGAAGATCATTCATGAAAGTGAGGAGATTTTGGAGGCAGCTAGCAGCTTTTATCAAGAGCTATATACAAAAGAAGTCATTTCCAATTTGGAGATGGAGAAGGTTACTGCTTTTATTGAAAATGGTTTAAAGGAGGATGAGAGAAGCATGTGTGATAAAGAAGTAGGATTAGCGGAAATAAAAATAGCAATAAGTGGAATGAAGGGGGGGGGAAAGCCCAGGGTCCGATGGACTAAGTGCAGAATTATATAAGGAATTTTTCGAGATTTTAAGTCTATTGCTCTTAGAAGTTTTTAAGGAAATTAAAATTGAGGGCAGCCTGGCCCCATCTATGAGGAGAGGTATCATAAGCTTAGCTTATAAAAATAAAGGGGATAGACGGGATCTGAAGAATTGGAGGCCCATCACACTATTAAATGTGGATTATAAGATCTTGGCGAGGGTTATGGCAAATCGTTTGAAGGAGGTGTTACCGGAGATAGTTTGGCCCTCTCAGTCCTATGGAGTCTTAGGCCGGGACATCGCAGACTCTGTGGTCTCAATCCGAGATGCGATAGAACTCATGGAAGAGAGTGGGAGGGAGGCTTATGTATTAAAGATAGATCAAGAGAAAGCCTTTGATAGGGTCTCTCATGAGTTTTTATTGAAGGTTTTGGAAGCATTTGGTTTCAAGGAAAATTTCATTCAGTGGATAAGGATTTTTTATTCAAACATATTTAGCTGTGTTAAATGTAATGGTTTTTTATCTAAGTATTTTCCGATACAGAGATCAGTGAGACAGGGTTGTCCCCTGTCCCCACTGCTGTACACATTGGTAGCAGAACCGTTAGGTTACATGATGCGAAGGAAACAAGTGTTGGGATTGTGGTACCCAGTTCTGGGCTGGTGTCGGTGATACACCAATATGCAGATGACACAACCTTAACATTGAGAAATGGGGAGTCAGTGAGGAAAGCTATGGAGGTAGTGGAGGAATATTGTAGAGCTTCAGGTGCCAGAGTGAATTATAGTAAGTCCCAATGCCTGGTTGCAGGGAGGGGTAGGGGGGAATGGTTGGGGGAATGTCCCTTTAAGGTGGTGGAGGTTTTGGAAGTTCTGGGGGTGCATATGGGGTGCAAGAAAGACAGGGAAGAAGTGGATCGATTAAATTTGGAACCGAAGGTTATGAAAATTAAAAAGATTTTGGGAAGATGGGAAAGAAGGTGGTTGAAAGTGCAAGGAAGAGCGACAGTGGTGTCTGCTCTCCTGCTATCTAAGCTATGGTACTTATTGACGGTGGAGGATATTCCTGAGTGGGCAGAAAAGTCCATCCGAGAGGCTTGTGTGAGGTTTTTATGGGAAGGGAAACCAGCCTTGGTGGCTTACAATACCATCATTGGATGGAGAAATCAGGGAGAACTCAACTTCCCAGATATTGATTTGAAGAAAAAGGCCTAGAAATTCAGTGGGCTTTGCGCCCAGTTACTGCCCAAAGAGGGCTTCTGCGCCAGTCTGCAAACTTCGGGCGAACTTCATTGACGCGCTAATTGCGGCGGTGGCCGTTAGCGCTGCGCCGCCACCGATGACGTCATCGGTGTGCGCAGCGCCCCGGTACCGCCCCGACACCGGCCCGACCCCCATCTTCAGTAGCGGCCGCCTCTTCCGTGGCGGCCGCTAATAACATTCGGAGACCGGGTCCGTACAGCAGCCTTAGTGGGGCGCTTTAAGGTGGAGGTGCAGCCAGCCGCTTTTTCGGCGGCCGCCTGCCCGCACCTCCTTCCCCGGCCTCCTCCACCCCCCCACCCCCCCGCGGCATTGCCGGCTGGTTTCCGGGAGCCCGGCACTTCTCCGTTGTGCTGGGCTCTTTTGCCGGCACTCGCGATCGGGGCTCCGGCTGCTGCAGGCACCTCCCCCTTAAGAGAGGGAGGAAGGCCTGCAGTACCGCAGCCTGCCGCTCCGCTGCGGGTGGCGCTGCGGCCACTAGCGCGCCGATATTCAGTTTCAGCGCCCCAAGCGGGGGCGGCCACACCCTTGAACAGCGGCCGTCCTCGACTTTGGGCGCTGAAACTGAATATCAGCTGGGCGCGAGTGGCTCCACGCCCAGCGGTAAATTCTGGCCGCCAGCGAGCTGGCGGGGCTATAGCTAATTTCTAGGCCAAAATCCTTTAGAATCAAATGGGTGAAGAGATTTCTTCAGAAGTCAAATTCAAGTTTTTGGAAGAGTTGTTTTGAGCATTTTTTAAAACGAAGTGGGATAGGAGGGCAGGGGATATTGTATATGGAATACAATAGTATGTTTTTGAAATCGATTATGCTCGTCCCTAGGTTTTATAAGGGGGTTGTAGAGACTTGGGCTCAATTTTTAAAAAGTGTGCAGTTTATGCCCAAGGGGGCTGAGGAATTTTTAGAACAGCCCTTATTTTTGAACAGGTGGGTCAACATCGAAGGAGAGGTTTTATTTAATCAAGCTTTTATAAAAGCTGGGATTATATCGGTGAAAGATGTATTATACGAGGTGATTCCAGGTTGGTTGCCGGAAGCGATAGTGAGGGACATGGTGTGGGAGGAGGATCAGGAGGTAAAAGGAAAAGCAATAGGAATCATGTATGAGAAGATTGTGAGGGCAATGCCACAGGATTGGATGGAAGAAATAAATGCGGAAATCTCCAAAGGAAGTAAAATGCGTCCCGCTTTTCCAAGCTTTGTACTGGAGAAAGGGGGAGAGTTAGTCCAATTTGACAACTGTAATACTCGAGATTTCTATGAGGTATTCAGAGAATGGAGATTCAAGACACCTGTTGGTCAGGAGTTTTGGCAGAGTATATACCCACAGCTGGACTTCAACAGGATTTGGAAGGGAGTGTGGGCGAATTTTAAATGCCCAGAATGGATTGAACTGGATTTCAAATTGGCTCATAACCGGATTTTTACCATGACGGTCTTGTGCAAGATTGGATGAGTGGAGGCGGCAACTTGCCCAATGTGTGGGACACAGGGTGAGACTCTGTCCCATTTACTTGTGTTATGTCCGCAGTTAAATGACTTTAAGTACTATGTTCGACAGTTGTGTGAAGCTTTTTTGCTGGGTGGGGACCGAACAGCGAGAATGGGAATCCCGTGGGACTCAATTTTGAGATGGGGATTGCAGGAGAGTCTGCCAGAGTCTAGCGGAGCGGCAATTAATTTAATGTTCAGTTTGGCTAGATTCGTGATTGTGCAAAGAAGGAATGCTCTGTTTTTTAAGGGGAGGAGAATCAATCTAAAAGAGTATTTTAAATATAAGCTAAAAGACCATTATAAGGCTCTGTGGATGTTTTATTCAGAAAGGAATTTAAGGACAGTATTTTACAACCAATTTTTAAAGTACAATCGATTAATATATGTTACAGGTGACAAATTAAACTTCAGGTTTTGATGTTAAAATGTGGTGGCGGAATGGCTGTGCAGGGCGGTGGAATTGATTTGTATCATACAATGTAATGATCACGATGTTGTAAATGTTCTTAATGTTCAATAAAGTATAATAAAAAAAATTTAAAAAGTGGGCAGCACCCTCACCTATCTGAGTCAGAAGATTGTGGGTTCAAGTCCCACTCTGGAGACTTGAGCACAAAAATCTAGGCTGACACTCCGAGGGAGTGCTGCACTGTCAGAGGTGCCGTCTTTTGGATGAGATGTTAAATCGAGGCCCCGCCTGGACTCTCAGGTGGATGTATAAGGTCCCATGGCACTATTTTGAAGAAGAGCAGGGGCATTCTCCCTGGTGTCCTGGTCAATATTTATCCCTCAATCAACATCACTAAAAAAAAAGTAGATTATCTGTCCATTATCACATTGCTGTTTGTGGAAGCTTGCTGTGTGTAAATTGGCTGCCGCGTTTCCTACATTACATCAGTGCTGCCAATTGCTAACGGCAACTGAAAAGTAGCATTTTTGTCAAGGCTTGTGGCCCAGAAGACCTTCGTTTAATCTGTTTCATTTCCTGCCTTTTTTTCTCAGTTCTCAGTTCTGAAGCAGGGTTTCGACCTGAAACGTTGACTCTATTTTTCTCTCTCCACGGATGTTGCCTGGCCTGCTGAGTTTTTCCAGCGTCTCCTGTTGTTATTTCTTTTAATTGGTCTTCCTGACTGCTACAGTCTTCCTAAGATCAGTAAAGGTTGCTGTTCTGATGGTGAGAGTGTGATCTCGAGAGTGACGCCATGACATCATGCATGCACAGTGACTCTCTTGCATGGTGTCATTTGTTGCTGATGCCATGAAGCCAATACTTCGCACTGACGGACTGTCCAAACTGTCGCAGTCAGTCTCCACGCGTGGACGACATTAAGATGCACTCTGCAGCCAGTTCATACAGTGACCAGCAGCAGTATTGCGATGTAAATGCGGAAGGACTTACTTAAGTCACTCCACCAGCCTGTAATAATAGTTATAAAAAGAGAAAGATTTGCATTTATACAGCCTATCATGACCTCAGGATGTCCCAACATGCTTTACAGCCAACGTTTCAAGTGTAGTCACTGTTGTAAGGTAGGAAAATCAGCAGCCAATTTGCGCACAGCAAGATCCCACAAACCCCAATGAAATAAATGACCAGATAATCTGTTTTAGGTGTTAGGTTAAGGGATAAATGTCAACCAGGACACAGTGGAGAACTCCCCTGCTCTTCTTCAAAATAATGGCATGGGTTCTTTTACATCCACCTGAGATGGTAGACAGAGCCTCGGTTTAACATCTCATCCGAAAGACAGCACCTCTGACAGTGCAGCACTCCCTCAGTACCGCACTGGAGTGTCAGCCTGGATTATGTATTCAAGTATCTGGGGGTGGGACTTGAACCCACAACCTTTGCAAATCACAGAGGCAAGAGTGCTACCCACTGAGCCAAGCCCAACGGGCAAGAAGATTTGAATGTAGAAGATAGCACTATACCCTGACAATGGGAACATGCTCTGCTATTGCTTAACGGCAGGGCTGTGTTAAAAGTTGAAGGACATCAATGTTCTTTAGTAATCTGCTCCCTGCTCTCACCACCCCCCCCCCCCACAAAAAGGGTGTGAAACTGGTAACAATTTGTTTTCAATGTTTGCTTGTTAACGAGCTTTCATGAAAGATGTGGGAATTTTCCACTCGGCGGGGGGGGGGGGGCGCGGTGAGCGGTGCGGGGGGAGGAAGGGTGTCATTAGATGAACCAGATGAGGGATTAGCCCACTTTCTCAACTGGAGTTGGTTCAATGGTGGAGAAGCTAAACAAATCAACTGCTCAATGTGGATGTCGCTGTGCTTGTTATAGCAAGGTGACCCAGCTGGAAAGAGCGAGCTGCGGGAATGCGGGGCGGCATCGGAGACAAAGCACCCACCCCACCGACTACCACCAGGCTTTTGAAACGGGCTCACTGCACTGCACTCACTGCCCGAGCAGCACCCGCCGCTGGGAGCACTTTAAGCAGCAAGTCATTGAAAGCCCACAATGACAGTAAAACTCTCACTCTTTAAATGTGTCCTGGCCAATATTTTTCCCTCAACCGACATCACTAAAACAGATGATCTGGTCATTATCACATTGCAGTTTGTGGGAGCTTCCTGTGCACAGATTGACGGCCGCGTTTCCCACATTGCAACAGTGGCTACACTTCAAAAGCCTTTAATTGGCTGTAAAGCACTTTGGGTTGTCCTGAGGTTGTGGAAGGCGCTGTAGAAATACTAGACTTTCTTTTCTAAATGAGTCATTATGAGTGGATTATTGCCTATTCATAGTCAGTAAAATGTACAAATACAAGGAAAGGCTGGAACTAATCGATAAATTAGTCTCAGTGTAACTTTCAATACAATCTATGCAGGCAAACAATGGGTGGAATTTTTAAAGCTTGATGAATACGGGTTGATTTTCCGACTTTGCTCTCCTGGCAGGGGGCCTCATCCTCTGGGAGCACGTATTGGAAATTTGGGCACGTACAGCGTACACCGGAGTTTTGCTACAAGCTCCCGGCAGGTGAGTCTCTCCGCCAGGTGCACAATATCAAACCGTTACCCTAGCAATTTCCTTTCAGTTCCCTTGCAATTTAACCTTAGTTGTCTGATTTCAAACCCAGGGGTTGTATTGCACATATGAGAGGAAATACTTTGGTCCTAATGCCTTGGATCTATAAATCAGTCTTTCAAAATCTGGAGATTGGACGTGTCAATGAATCGGGACACACCAATTCACTGTTCTGCTTAATTTTCTACCTTTCCCCTCTCTGGAGGTGGTTTGAAATCCTCACCTATCTAATCTGCTGCAAAGCTACTTGAGATATTCAGAATGTGCATTATTGCAGGCTGATCCTGTTTTTCTATGGAGCAAACACAATCCAGCGGAAAAATGAAGTAATTAGCATTTCTAATCACTGTCATTAAAATAATACTACACGATAAGAGCAGCATGCCAGCTTCTAAAATCAGAAAACGCCTCCCAAGATGCCTTAACTCAAACTCCTGAAGACCAGCCCACCTCCAACAGTGTGATATTTCCATTTCTTACATCAGTCATCATTGTGGCATCTCTGAGTGTAATAATGGACAATCTACTCTATGGGCTGGATTTTCATTGAGGAGGCATGTAGGAGGCGGGTCTACAAATTTCGGGGTTGTAGTCCCGCCTCCATCGAGTTCGAGCCAACCCAAGCGATTTAGATTTGATTGACCTTGTTGAACCCGCCCAGCGGGCTCAGCAGGCCAATTAAGGGTCACCCGGCAACAGGTGACATCACAGATTGATATTTCATCTGTCAAGACCTTTTGACAGATGAAATATCAGCGTTTCACAGCTGTTTGAAGCTGTCAAACACTGACAATCTGTACTCCAGGTTAATTCCTTCCTCTCAGGATGATTTAGAGATCTCCCCGGAACAGAAAGCTGAATGCTGGAACTTTTGATAGCTCGCGGCCATTCTGCTTTCTGTGCCGGTGAGATGAGGGACTCCTGAGACCTGAAGGAAGGAAGGCTGTAAAGGTAAGTACATGAAAGTAAAACTTCTTTAAACACTTTACATGCACCAAACACACTTACCTCTGCACTCATGCACCTATCACTCACCTGAACACTGGACATCTCAACCCCTCCAAGCCCTTCATCCCGACGGCCCTCCTCGCTAAATTGGCGTGGTTTGGAGCCATCGGGAATCCCACATTTCACCAATGAAAATAGGGATTAGGCTAAAAACTGCCTGTTAACTACCTGTTAACAGGCAGTTAATTGGCACTAATCCCCTTCCCGCCTCAGAGAGGCGGGTCCCAGCGCGGGTCGGGTAGCTGCCTCCTTTAAAACTGGCATGGAGGCGGGTTGGGGGCGGGATGGGTTCGTGCCCCCCAATTTTGGGATTTTAACCCCCCACATGCCTCCAATCCCGCCTCCACGGCCCAATGAAAATCCTGCCCTATTACTTTATAAACTCTCTATGACTCTATAAACTTGCAGGGCTACGGGGATAGAGTGGGGGAATGGGACTGACTGGATTGCTCTGCAGAGAGCCGGCACAGACTCGATGGGCCGAATGGCCTCCTTCTGCGCCGTTATGACTCTATGGGGGAAAAATTCAGTTGGTTTGCGCCTCCCGTTAGCGCTTTAAGAGGGCGCTAATGGGGCGCAAAGCAACTAGCGCCCGGGCGCGGCGATGTTTGCGTCGCTCGCGAAATTGACCAGACATTTTGCGGTGGCGCTAAACAATACCGCCCCGATCTCCTGCGCCTGCAGATCTTGGCGTCATTCGAGTGTGCAATGCCCTTGTGGCGCCCTGGACCGGATACTGAGCGGCGCCCCCCTCTTTTCCGCCTGACGCAAGCAACGACAGGTAGACTGGAACGTTTTCCAGTCGGTGAGGGGCTGGGGAGGGGCGCTATTTAAAGGCAGCCTCTTCCTGGCTTTTTCTGTGATAGACATTTTTGCACCACTCATTCTGACAGAGAGAGAGATTCTGAGAGAGAGAAGGAGAGACTTCTGCATAGATTCAACGCTGTGTGAAATAGTTTTGGCTACTGAGCATCACTTTGCAGGTGCTTTTGTTTTTGACCTTCATTACTCTGATTGCCAAGAGACTGTGGGGGCTGCACTGATTCGGGATGTCGTCCTGCACCTGCAGAATCGGTGGCCACAGAGACACAGAGAGAGTGGCAATCATGGCCAGACGGAGGAGGGCCAACAGGCCTCTGTACAGGAGACCTTAAACTCCCAGGGTATTTCAGCAACAATTCTCCTACATTAATTTGTCTGAGGAGCAGTATTTGTGCAGGCTGCGCTTCAGCAAGGAGGTGGTCACTGAGCTCTGCCACCCACTGTAGCCAGATCTGCAGCCTCTACTGAGGACCAGGACGTCTCTGTTGGTGGCAGTGAAGGTCACAGTGGCTCTGAACTTTTATGCCACCAGCTCCTTTCAAGCAACTACTGGGGACATCGCCAATATCTCCCAGTTCACGGTCCATTGCTGCATCTGTCAGGTCACAAATGCCCTCTATAAAAGGAGACGCCAGTACATCTCTTTCCTGATGACCCGGGCCAAACAGCATGAACGCGCATTGGGCTTTGCGAGGATAGCGGGCTTCCTCATGGTGCAGGGCGCCATTGACTGCACGCATGTGGCATTGCGTGCACCGCATGAGAATGCAGAGGATTTCTGCAACCGAAAGGGATTCCACTCCTTAAACGTCCAGTTGGTCTGTGACCACAGACAGCTGATACTCGCTGTTAATGCCTGTTATCCTGGCAGCAGCCACGATGCATTCATCCTGCGCCAGACTGCTGTGGCAGAACTTTTCCAGGCACCACATCACCCAAGTGGTTGGCTCCTCGGGGACAAGGGTTATCCACTCTACGCCTGGCTGATGACACTGCTCCGTAACCCCAACACCCCTGCTGAGCTGTGGCACAATGAGAGCCATCTCGCCACCAGGAACATCGTTGAACACACAATCTGTAATGATCAGTAACCTGTCATTCTGGAATGGTACACTAGGTGGTGCTGTATGTATATAAGAGTGGGCTACCCATGATGCAGCAGGCTACCCACAAGGCAGCAGTCAAGATGGAGGCCTCTACAGATACTGTACCTAGTCCACATGTGCTCAATAAAGTGTCTAGCAAAAGCTAGCTGTTCTTAATAAAAACGACTAGTTATTAATGAACATAACATGGTACCAGGACTGTTAAGATCTGCTGAACATTGTGCAATGCGACATGGAGAATTTGAAGCCACCAGAGCGTTTGAAACTCACAGGAAATGTCGACTACAATTGGCAGACTTTTAAACAACAATTCGAACTCTACATTGCTGTCTTCGGGTATGGTACGAAGCCAGACGCAAGGAAAATAGCGTTGCTGCTCATGGTTGCAGGCCCACAGGCGATAGAGGTATTTAATACATTTGTATTTAATCCAGAGGAGAACAGAGAAAATTTAGATGATGTGCTAAAGAAATTTGATACACGTTGTTCTCCCAAAAAGAATGAAACCTATGAAAGATATGTGTTCTGTTCTAGGACACAGCGGCAAAATGAGACTTTTGATAGCTTTGTGACCGATCTGAAACTGAAAGCACAGACATGTAATTTCTCTGATTTGAAATCATCCATGATTCGTGACCAAATTGTGTTTGGTATTCATGATAAAAAGGTCAGGGAACGTCTGTTGAGAGAAACCGAATTAACATTGGAAAATGCTGTGAAAATATGCCAAGCCAGCGAGCTAGCTCAAAAGCATGCGAAGACTTTCAGTGAAATCAATAATGATGCGATTGTAGTAAGTGCTGCTGTCGGTGCTGTGTCCTACAAGGGGAAGAAATATGGGCAAAACAGAAGTGAAAAGCAATCGGAGGAAGGAATTTTTAATTGTAAACGCTGTGGTTACAAACACCAGTTAAAACAATGTCCAGCGTTTGGAAAAATGTGCACAAAATGTCATGGAAAGAATCACTTTGCCAAACAATGCTTTGCAAAAGTAAAAACAAAGAAAGGGCAACAAGTCCGAGTTAATGTGATTGAGGACACTGATTTAAGTGAGACATTTTTTGTAGGAATGGTGTCATGTGACAATATAGAAAAGGATACAGAAAATGTGCAGCCCTCAGGAATTAACAATGCTGAACATAAAGTTAATGCAGTAAAAGAGGACAAATGGATGATCCCACTGCAGGTAAATGGAGCATTAGTTACATTGTAACTAGACACTGGGGCAAAAGCAAACTTAATCAGTATGAGTGACATTAACAATATGAAAGAAAAGCCCAAAATACAGAAAAAGTCAGTACTACTGAAGGACTATAATGGACAGAAAATAGATAGCTTAGGTGTATGCAGACTTAAAGTGACAGTCAAAGACAAAGTGCATCATCTCATGTTTTCAGTTGTGGCTGAAGGACTTAATTCACTACTGGGTGACAAAGCTTGTGAGGACTTAGAACTGGTCAAGAGAGTCTACCGGATAAACTGTGCCATAAGCAGACCAGATGACTCGGTGGATTCTGTAGTGAATAATTTCCAGGATGTGTTCAAAGGATTTGGAGTTCTACCATTCACTTACAAGATCCAGCTAAAGGAGGATGCTCAGCCAGTGGTACATGCTCCACGAAGAGTTCCAGCACCCCTGCGTGACCGGCTCAAGAATGAACTGGACAGAATGACCACACTAGGAGTCATCAGGAAAGTCGAAGAGCCAACAGACTGGGTTAACTCCATTGTATGTGTAAAGAAAAAGAACAATGATCTAAGAATATGCATGGATCCAAAGGACTTAAATGCAAACATAAAACGTGAACACTACCAGATTCCCAAGCGAGAAGAAATCACCAGTGAAATGTCAGGTGCCAGATACTTTACAAAGCTCGATGCCTCACAAGGATTTTGGCAACTAAAACTGGATGAAGAGAGCACCAAATACTGTACCTTCAACACACCATTTGGCAGGTATTGTTTCCTCAGAATGCCTTTCGGGATAATATCTGCATCTGAAATCTTTCATAGAGCGATGGAACACATAATTGAAGGTCTGGAAGGAGTTTGGGTCTATGTTGATGACATCATCATCTGGGGCTCCACACTGAAAGAACACAATGAGAGACTGGCTAAAGTGCTACAGAGCATACGCCGGAATGGACTGAAGCTCAACAAAGCCAAGTGTCAGTTTGGCGTCAGGGAAGTCACTTTCTTAGGAGATAATCTATCTGGTAAAGGAATAGAGCCAGATATGGAAAAAGTAAACGCCATACTCAAAATGCCCCGACCCACTGACAAAAAAGGAGTGCTACGCATCATGGGGATGATAAACTTCATTGGAAAGTTCATTTCTAACTTGTCAGCCAAGACAGCCTGTCTGCGAGACCTGCTACGTAAAACAAATGAGTTCGCATGGACAGAAAGACATGAACAAGAGTGGATAAACCTCAAAACAGTGCTGACAACCACAACTGTACTCACCTTCTTTGACCCAACAAAAAGAATCAAAGTGTCAATGGATGCATCAAAAGATGGCCTAGGTGCGGTCTTGCTACAAGCAGAGGGTGAAGATTGGAAGCCTGTTGCCTATGCCTCCAGGTCTATGACTGATACTGAGTGTCGATACGCCCAGATTGAAAAGGAATGTCTAGGCTTGGTAGTTGGACTAGAAAAGTTTCATGGCTACATATATGGACTTCCCACCTTCACAGTTGAGACAGACCACAGCCCACTGGTTGCCATCATAAAAAAGAACCTGAATGAGATGTCACCAAGGATTCAACGACTCGTGATGAAGCTGTAAAGATATGACTTTGAACTGATCTACACACCAGGCAAACACATAGTGATAGCAGATGCACTATCCCGAGCATCCACAATGAGTCATGTGAGCTCTACTGAAGAAGACGTGGATGTTCATGTGAGTATGGTCACTGCTGCGCTGCCCGTGTCAGACACAAAATCAAAGCAAATAGCAGAAGAAACAGTAAAAGATACAGTATTACAAACAGTAATAGAGAACATTCATCATGGTTGGCCAAAAGGTTCCTGTCCAAAATATTTTCACATAAGGTCAGAATTGAGTGTCGCAAGTGGACTATTACTAAAACAGAACAGAATAGTCATTCCACAGGCTCTACGTCAAGACATGCTCAAAAGGATTCATGAGGGACACCTCGGAATTGAAAAATGCAAAAGGAGAGCAAGAGACACTGTTTATTGGCCTGGCATAAATAAGGACATTGAGAACATGATAGGCAAATGTGAGACATGTCAGAAACACCAAAACAAACAAGCAAAGGAACCAATGATAGTAGCTGACATACCAACAGCACCATGGCAAAAGGTTGGTATGGACCTTTTTCATTTAAATGGTAAAGACTATCTAATAGTGATTGACTACTATTCTAACTATCCTGAGATGGCGCTGCTCTCAAGCACCACAGCAAGCAGTGTCATAATGCATGTGAAATCCATCTTCGCCAGACATGGAATTCCCAGGATTGCCGTTAGCGACAATGGTCCGTGCTTCAACTGTAAGGAGTGACAACAGTTTGCAGCACATTATGACTTTCAACACATCACATCCAGTCCTTTGTATGCTCAGTCGAATGGTAAGGCAGAGAAAGGTGTTCAAGTTCTCAAGCAGCTACTGAAGAAAGCGACAGAAAGCAAGTCTGATCCTTATCTCGCCCTGCTGAGCTACCGAGCCTCACCTTTAGACTCTGGTTCTTCACCTGCTGAACTCCTAATGGGTCGCAAGTTGTGTACCACGCTACCCTGCTGTGCAAAAGAAAAGCAGAGTAAGGAACTGAGACAGAGACTTCAACTGTTAAAGCTGAAACAGAAATCATACTATGACAAGTCATCCAAAACTCTGAAACCATTGACAAGGGATGATGTTGTCAGGATTGAGGATCCAGATGCATGGAACAGGAAAGCTACAGTTCTTGAGGAAGTAGGACCAAGGTCATACACTGTTAGAACTGAGGAAGGACAGATTCTCAGGAGGAACCGCCGTTCCCTCCTAAAAACACAAGAGACTATCGAAGAGCAAATCGATGACAATGCCGCAACTGAATCTTGTCACTCACCACCAGAACAATCTAACACAAATACACATACAGGCTCTCATGAAAACACATCAGACTTACCTGTGCTGAGAAGATCCACACATGAAGTAAAAAAGCCCGATAGACTTAATCTTTGAGTACAAAGAGAACTACATTGAAAATGTATTGACTGTTGAAGATGTTTATGTTGTTATTGATTGATATTGATTGATACTGATTTTGTTTAACCTCAAAAAAGGGGGATGTAATGATCAGTAACCTGTCATTCTGGAATGGTACACTAGGTGGTGCTGTATGTATATAAGAGTGGGCTACCCATGATGCAGCAGGCTACCCACAAGGCAGCAGTCAAGATGGAGGCCTCTACAGATACTGTACCTAGTCCACATGTGCTCAATAAAGTGTCTAGCAAAAGCTAGCTGTTCTTAATAAAAGCGACTAGTTATTAATGAACATAACACAATCAGTGTGCTCAAGCAATGGTTCCGCTGTCTGGACCACTCAGGAGGAGCCCTGCAGTACTCGCCTGAGCGAGCCTCCCTCTTCATAGTTGTGTGCTGCATGCTGCATAACCTGGCAATCCTCAGGACCCAGCCAATGCCACCAGGCCCTGGAGCACCACCGGAGGAGGAGGTGGAAGAGGAAGAGGATGATCATCAGTAGCACCAAGGTGGGAGGGAGGCCCACAATGTTGAAACTGCAAGGGCCGTCCGTCAACAGCTGATAGCAAGCCGCTTCTAGGCCCCTGCTGAGGAAATGGCTTCTGCCATTGAGAACAACATGAATGAAACCAACCCGCAACCCCAAAGCCGGCCAAGGCAGCAAAGATTCCAAAGACCAAAAATGTACATTTTGAATACAAAAACGGATTTATTTTACAAACTCTGTGTGTGTCATTTCTTCATGACAAACTAATAGAAACAAACACAAAAAAACAGTCATTAACATAACTGATTCTCACAACCTGGAGATAATGTCCAAAACACTAAACAAAAGTTTGAACACGAACCTCGGCCTTTAATAAAAAGTTGACCAACTTTTGTCACACCTCCTACTTTTTGCCCTTCGAGGGTGATCTCCTTCCCTTGCGCACTTCCCCCCTTCCCACCCTACTGCTCCTCCGTAATGGGACGCCAGCGGCTGCAGCAAGGCTGCTGGAAGGCTGCTGATTGTCAGAACCTGAGACTGCAGATGTCCTTGAAGGACGGCCTCGACCAGCTCTGGGCCTGGAAGGCCCGGTTGCAGACTGCACCAACTCTGCATGGGCAGCAGCAGTCTGGGCTACAGGCGGTGGCAAGTGCAATGGGGAAGTGACAGTGGTGGCAGCAGGAATGCTGTCATCTTGAGAGAGGACAGCAACTCCCAGCTCGACCGACACACTGGCACTCCCACGGGGCAGCACATCAGCATCCGGAGCAATCTGCTGGAGCACAGATTGCTGGCCTGCTGCGGCGCAGTGAGAGCCCCGGGGAAATGTGTCCGAACCAGCGACGATGGCAGCAGTCAGTGCTTGCGTGGCCTCAATCTGAGTCTGCATGAGAGCTGTCTGAGATGGGGTCATGGCAGACAGTGACTGCATTGCAGCACAAAGCATTAGCGTGGCATCCGCCTGTGCTACAGCGAAGTGCTCCACACTCCTTGCCAGTGATTCAATGCATTCGGGCACCCTTCCCACTGCACCCATTAGCTCAGTGTGCATGTCCACCGCCTGGGTGTTCATTTCAGCGATGAGCCACTCTTCCTCTGCGTCCAGTGCAGCAGGACTCACTGGCCTACTCTCCCTCCAGGGCGAAGACCTCCGAGCTTCCCTACCCCCATTGCGTTGCTGCAGCCCGCTGGGTCCTTCGGCTTTACCCTCATCAGACCCTTCCCCCCTGCTCCCCTCCAGGGAAGAAATGTTCCCTGTGTGGGCATGGGCTTCCTCGGGAGAGGGTGGCGCTGATGCTCCGGCTTCCTCTTCCTCCTCGCCTGCAGCTTCACTCCCACTGGCAGCCTGAGGGCCCGTCTCCTCAGCTGGTGAATCACCATCTGAAAACAGGGAGGTACAAGAGTGGCTTTAGTGTGAGGACAGGGGGGCAGTAAGGGAGGATTGAGTGCAGCGATTTAGTAAGTTTGATTGAAAGTGTCAAAGGCTGGTGTTGTGAGGGACAAGTGGAAGGAGAGAGGACAAAAAGGTGATGACCTTACCATTGCTGTCCAGAACGGGGTCAGCCTCTCCAGGGGCAACGGGACCGATCACCTGGCTTGCCACAATCCTGTGGACGCGCGCCTCAAGATGGCTGAGGGGTTGCAGCTGAGGCCGCCCTCCACCCATCCGTTGCTGTTGTCTCCTATTATGAGATAGCTTGGCCTGCAAGAAAAAAGATAGCGTCTGAGTAAATATACAGCCATGGTCTTGCCTGATGTGCCTCCCATAATTGAATAGCCCTTACTGTATGCAGCCATGGTCTTGCCTGATGTGCCTCCCATAATTGAATAGCCCTTACTGTATGCAGCCATGGTCTTGCCTGATGTGCCTCCCATAGGTGAATAGCCCTTACTGTATGCAAAGTGTGGAATGCGCGTGTGTGTTTCATGAGAGGGCCATAGGTGTTGGATGAGTGTTGGGCATTGGGGTTTTAAGACCCTTTGGCCATAGAGTGAGGTTGAGATGGAAGGATGGAGAGGTATTGAAAAAAAGCCACTCACCCTGACGACCTGAGTGAGGTCGTTGAACTTTTTTCGACATTGAGTATGGGCCCTGGGCACCATGCTCCTGGAGGAGACGTTCTGAGCCACCTCCCTCCATACTCTTCTGTACTCACGCGGCAAAGGCCTCCTGCCACTCTCTGCGTAGTGTATAAACCTTCTGCACTCCACCGCACCAACCAGAGCCTCCAAGGCCCGCTCGCTGAAGCGCTGAAGCGCTGAGCTCGTTCTCTCACCCTCTCCATAGTCCTTGGCTGGAAGATTTAGGCACAGGTCTCTCCAGGCCGAGATTCAAGGCTCCAATGAGCAGGGTGTGGCTGGAGAGCAAGATCGACCCTCCCCTTTAAGAGCTGTCCGGCGCCATTGTGTCTGTGTTCCATCGCTAACTGACATCACCTGCGCTGCGCCCGCGCTCTGAGTTAGCGCCTCGCTCCTTGGCCTTTGCGCCTTAAGACAAGTGTGTAGCGCCTGATTTAGCGCTCCAATCACCTCCAGGGGCGATAAAAGCCAAGTTTGCAGTCGGAGGCAATAATTAGCGCCAGGCGCTAACCTATGCGCACGGCCGATAATCGCGCCCCAAACGGGGCGATACTGAATTTTTTCCCCTGTGGGCCTACGCAATCAGGAAATAAGTAAACTTACAGCCATCAGCGAGACAGAGAGAGGTGGGGGGGTTGATCTTCATCTCATCAGGCATTGGGTGCTAAAGTAATTACCAAGTATCTCCTAGAATCACGGATCTGAAAGACAAGCATTTACACCAGTAAATCATTCACACTGCAACAAGTCACAGTTCTGCATCAATAAGACACAAGGGTTGAATTTCACAGAATAACAAAGATCTACAGCACAGAAGGAGGCCATTCGGCCCATCTTGTCCGCGCCGGCCGACAAAGAGTTCTCCACCCTAATCCCACTTTCCAGCACTTGGTCCGTAGCCCTGTAGGTTACGGCACTTCAAGTGCATATCCAAGTACTTTTTAAATGTGATGAGGGTCTCTGCCTCTACCATCCTTTCAGGCAGTGAGTTCCAGACCTCCACCAACCTCTGGGTGAAAAAATTTCCCCTCACATCTCCGACCAATTACTTTAAATCTATGCCCCCTGGATATTGAACCTTCTGCTAAGGGAAATAGGTCCTTCCTATCCACTCTATCTAGGCCCCTCATAATTTTATACACCTCAATTAGGTCTCCCCTCAGCCTCCTCTGTTCCATAGGAAACAACCCCGGCCTATCCAATCTTTCCTCATAGCTAAAATTCCCCAGCCCAGGCAACATCCTCGTAAATCTCCTCTGCACCCCCTCTAGTGCAACCACATCCTTCCTGTAATGTGGTGACCAGAACTGCACGCAGTATTCTAGCTGCGGCCTAACTAGTGTTTTATACAGTTCAAGCATAACCTCCCTGCTCTTGTGTTCTATGCCTCGGCTAATCAAGGCAAGTATCCCGTATAACAACAGAAACTGCTGGAAAAACTCAGCAGGCCAGGCAACATCCGTGGAGAGAAATTAGAGTCGACGTTTCGGGTCAAAACCCTTTTTCAAAACTGGAAAGGAAATGAAATAGATCGAAAGGCAGGGCTGGGACAGAACAAAAGAAGTGAAGAGACATTAAGATTTATTCAAAATGAGACGAGATGGGGATAGGACTAGTGGAGACAAAAGATGGCTCAGATTAGGTGTGAAATGTTCTGGCAGAATGAGAGACAGCTGCCATGTGGGAGAGAGAAAAAAAACCACCTTATCTACCTGTCCTGCTACCTTCAGGGATCTGTGGACATGCACTCCAAGGTCCCTCTGATCCTTTGCACTTCTCAGTGTCCTACCATTTATAGTGTATTCCCTTGCCTTGTTAGCCCTCCCCAAATGCATTACCTCACACTTCTCCGCACACTTATGTTTAAGCACACTGAGTAGCGTGATTGCGTGTGGGAGTTTGTGGACAGCGAGACTCTCCCGAACGAACACGTCTGCAGGAGATGTCTCCATCTTGAATCTCCCTGGCTCAGAGTCATTGAGCTGGAGTGCGAGTTGGAGACACTCTGACACATAAGGGAGGGGGGTGAATTTCTGGACAGTTTTATCCAGAATGCAGTCACATCTCAGAGGAAAGCACAGGTTCAGGAAGGGGAGGGTGTGATTGCTAGGTAGCCGGGTAGCGGGGATTTACGAGAGGTTGAGAAGGAGGTCCTGCAGACATTGGTCCTGTCCAACAGGTACGAAGTACACGCTACCTGTGAGGACAAGGAGAAAGACTGCAGGGAGGACAACCACAATGCAGACCAAGGCACCATGGATCAGAAGGCTGTTCAATGGGGGAAGAGCAGAATAGAAATAAGGTAGTGATAGGGGACTCTATAATTAGGGGGATAGATAGCATCCTCTGCAGCCAAGAACGAGAATTCCAAAGGGTGTGTTGCCTACCCAGTGCCAGAGTAAGGGATATCTCACCATAAAATGCTGGAAACACTCAGCATGTCAGGCAGCATCGTGGAGAGAGAAACAGACATAAATGGGCTGGATTTTTTCAGCCCCGAGGAGGCAGGTATGGAGGCGGGACTGCTGGTAAAGTTGCAGAATTTGGGGGCGGATGCCCATCCCACCCCCAACCCGCCTCTGTGCCATCTTCCCAGGAGGTGGGTAGCCGTCCTGCCCCGGGTCTCGTCTCCTTAAGGCGGGAAAGGGATTAAAGCCTATTAACTTCCTGTTAACAGGTAGTTAACAGGCTGAAAATAGGATTATCCCCATTTTTCTATCCAAAGTGCAGGCTTGCCGACAACGGGGAATCCCGCCAGGGTGTAGGAGCAGAGTAGGAGGTCTGTGGGGGTCGGAGGAGTCTGAAAGTGCGATGTAGAGGTGAGTGATGGGTGCAAGTGTGGAGTGGTAAGTATGTGAGGTGAGTGTAAAGTGTTAGAAAATGTTCACTTACCTTTGTTTCTGCCTACAGCCTTCAGCCGCTGAGGAGCCAGAGTCACCGACATCTCCATTGTAGAGATTACAGTCTGGCTGTTGGATCCTCCGATCCAACAGTCATTTGATTTCTACAAAGTAGAAAGGTTTGATGAGTCCTGAATACAAAGATTTATCAAACTACACAGAATGTCAGTGTTTGACAGCTTCACAGAGCTGTCAAACGATGACATTTCCACTTTCAAAAATTCTTGACAGATGACCCTTCTTACATTAACATGCTCTGTCATTGACTTCCACCTAATTGGCCTGCTGAGCCCGCCGGGCAGGCTTAACAAGGTCAATCAGGGGAAAATCCCACTGGTTGGCCATGAAGGGATAATTACTAGTTGTAGCCCTTTTCGGGCTACCTCGGATCAGGTGTATTCTCCAGATGTTCACCTTCAACTAAAGTTAGAGCTAGCCGAATTAAATAAGAAGCTTAATTGGGTCTAAAGGTCCAGGCTATCTCTCCCTAAAGGAAAGGAATGACTTGAAGATGTTACCATCCTCCAGATAGCACTTTTATTAAGTTTAACTAGACTGTAACCTTCTGGATATTATGAGGGTCCGGAATATTCCCCCAGAATGCTGTAACTCCTCACGAAAGAGTGTACAGAGATTGAGTTCATGAGTTTGATACTAAAATACTCTGTGAGACAATTCTAAAAATATATAGATTTATTAAAGAACCGACATGTAGTTAACAGCTGGTGAGTCAATTGCAACTTTAACAATTCAAAAACAAACAGCTTACATTTCATATTCTCAGAGATCCTTATTCTCAAATCTTAACTTCGTTACATTTTTACATTTCTACTTATTTTTAATCCACCAAAATCAAATAAAAGCACCTTTTTGATCCCAGAGACTCAAAGAGTTAAAAACTTAGAGAGCCTGCCTCTGAAGTTGAGAATCACTTGCCCCTTCCAGCGACTTCTGACTTACTATCTGAAAGTTCCATATTTTATACCCTTTTTCAGTAGTATAGCCTTTGAAGTTTTCTGCTGATGTAAGCTAATTATCTCTACTCAGTCTTTCTGTTGACTTCTTTCTAATCTTACTGTCAGTTCAGCTGTTAACTTGCAGAATCCTGTCTCTACCATTAGGTGTTCAAATTTTATCATAAAAAATGGTTATGACTGATGTATCTGTTTGATGCCATTCTTACGAAGGGCTTCCATTCAATTTTTAAATCACCTTAGCTGTTTATAAGCAGACATTGTGTCTCCTAACTGTTCTATTTTCAACACAAACACAATTGCCCAGAAATTCGGGTCGGGGGCTTCCCGCGGGTGTAAGCCCCCGACCTGCACTTACCTTGCACGCCGGCAGTTGAGCTGTAGGGCCCCGTGGAATTCCGATCCGGGGCCTGGCCCAGCTGCCGGCACGCAGTGCTTGCGTGTCCCAGGGGCACAGTTAGTTTGATGCGTCCCCTGGGATCACGTGGGCCATGGGCAGCCAATCGGAGCAAGGAAATGCCCATTCATAAGTCTGACAGGAAGTGCTGTCAAGACTTATAAATACTACAGCCCCAAAATAGCAGTAAACCTTCAAATAAATTTTAAAAAAAACACACTTTTTAAATAAACTATAAATTACATTAAATAACTATTTTAAACAATAATTTAAATTTTTGAAAAAATAATTTTATATTCTAACAGGGCTACAAATAAACCTATCTTGCTTTAAAGCATTTAAAAATAATAAACCTGTGGAAAAAATGTTTTAATTTTAATTAATTGACCACTTACCTTGTAAAAAGCAGGCCTTACGCCTGGTTTTTACATTTCTAAATTCTAAAGACTTACCCTCCTGGAGAAACCTGTAAAAAAAACGTAAGTTCAAAGTGCACATGCAGACTCCCCCGCCACGCATTCGACCTCTGAACCCCTGCTTTCAGAGGAACGGAAGTGCCGGTTTCCCGCACATGCGCAGTGCATGCAGGAAACCGGCAATTCCATCGGGCCCACGCGTGAGTACCCCGTGCGTACTCACCCGTGGAGACCCGAATTTCTGGGCCTTTAATGTGATTGGTTGGTGCATCTATTGATGTCACATTTACAAAGTCTTCTGTTTGTACCTTTTACAACATGTAAATCAAAAACACTTCAACCAAGTACTTGATTGTTTTCCTATTTACTTCAATTGGTTGTAAGCAGACTTCTGTCTCCTTGTTCTAAGCTTAACATAAAACTATTTTACGGCAGGTATTTCTTTTACTTGATGTCATTTTTTCAAAGGCACATGTTTTTTTTTAAATGTATGTGATGCTTTCTGAAGTGTTGGTTTACAACACTTAACTTGGGCATTGCTATTGTGTTTCTTCCACTGTTTAGACATAGAGGAACCTCCAACCTGCTGTTTCAACAGGGCTATTGTCTTAGTATTAACAACCGATACCCATTGCAAAAGATTGTATGGTGTTTACAATTTTTGTGTTAACAAACCATCTTATCTCAGAAGCCTGTATTCTGTTTACAGCCTGTGTCTTTGAGGCTTTTAGATTTTTAAACCCAGTTTTCGGCCTAGAAATTCACTAGCCTTAGCGTCGCTTTTGAGGCGCTAGAGGGACTAGCGCCAGAGTTATGGCCAGTTTAAAAATTCCCTGGGGCCCTGGAATCGGCGGTAGACCGGTAGCGCTGCGCCGGCACCGATGACGTCATCGGTGTGCGCAGCGTCCCGGTTGCCATGCCGACGGGCCCCAGCGCCGAAATTCAGTTGCGGCCGCCTCGCCCGTGGCAGCCGCAACTAAGACTCTGGCAACAGAGTCTTACACGACTTTGCGCCGGCGCATAAAGGTGGAGCGGCGGCTGGCCGCTTTCCCGCCGGCCGCCTGCCCGCACCTCCCTCCCCGGACTCCCCCACCCCCCCCCCCGCGGAACAGATGCTTCTCGGCTGCGAGCCCGGCACTTCCCCGAGGTGCCGGGCTCATTTTTGTGGCGATTTTACCGGCCAGCGGGCGGGTGCAGGCAGCTCCTCCTTAACTGAAGGAGGAGGCCTGCACTTCCTGAGCCTGCCGCACCGCATCGGGCGCCGCAGCGCCGGAATAGCGCCGCAATGCGGCGCGTAGCGCCAGTTTTCAGGCGCAAACACCCTTCAGTAGCGCCGGCAGCCGTTTGGGCGCAGCGCTACTGAATTTTTGGCGCGCGCAGGGGGACATAGCGCCGGCGCTAACTTTCCGGCGCTAAAGCCCTGGCGTGGCGCCAACTGAATTTCTAGGCCTTCATGTTTTAATAAAGTCAAAAATTCCATTCATAGGATGGTGTATCTTTCTGAAATATGGCTATTCCTTTACGCCCCCCTCTTGACCAAAAAATGAGCTACAACATCTAGATCGAGTTTGGCCAATATTCCTCATAACGTTCCAATAGCATATTAATTTCACGAGATGCACAATCATGTGCTACTTGAAAATTCCTTTTAAGTCATCCTAGGACAATGTTTTGCCTTATTTTAAATTGAACACAATTTAAAAGGATGATAAGTACATAGTCATGCAATGAGTGAAACAACATGTACTTAGAATGTCCAATCGGCAGATGTACGTTCCGTAGTGGTGAGTTATTCATACGAGTCAAGGAGACGTCAGTTGAAACTAGTTGAAGCTTGACACGCTGTTCCTTCGATCCAGCATGTGTACAGATGCGTGTTGTCGTAAAGGCCTTGCCAGGCACTCAGTTGATTCCTTCTTCATCCGCTGTGTCTTCCTCCGTCGCTGAAGTAACTTATTTATCTTTCCTGGTTTCAGTTGTTGCTTTTCGCAAATCCAATTCCTGAGGCGTTGCCAAGCAACGTGTGGAAGAGCCGGCGACACCGTCTGACTGACCGTCGTTAGTATTTTGATCGAATCCATTTCCTGTGTCATGCTCCAAGTTGGGACTTGAAAGACAGTGTATGACTGCACCTTGTATTGTTCCTCCTTTTCGGTATCCTGCAGGACATCTTTTGATATTGTCTATGGAGACAGTTTTAAGAATATGCTTGCCATTCGGCTGGTTAATATGTATTTGAACTGGTCTTTCATTAATAACAGTATGTATTTGAACAGGTTTTTTCCACTTCGGTCTTAAACCAGGTTTTTGCTCGAATTTCTTTTCCTGTACCCATTCTTCTACTAGGGGTTGCCATGCTTTATTTGTCAATTTTTTCTGCCTATTTGCTTCCCTTATCCTCTGATCAATTTGATGATTCTCCTCTGTTAGTTCTTTTTTAAAATCTAACTGTCGCTGTCGGGTCAAGGAATCAGAGAGTGTAGAGGCAATAAAAGAACTATAGGTAAGCGGTGTTTGCATCTCAACCTCATACATCAGATAATATGGAGTTTTAGGGGACACTGTCCCTGATGCAGATGCGGGCACATTATTGAGTGATAGCTGCACCTCCGGAATGACGGCGGTCCACTTATTCCCCCTGATTCTCAACAGTTTGACCAATAGCTTTTTTACTTCCTGGTTTTTATGTTCCACCAGCCCCGCTGATTGCGGATGACGTAGCGTGCTGTGCTCTAACCCAATCCCTCTTTGTTTGCAGTAGTCTTTGAAAACCTTAGATAGAAAGGCTCCGCCTTGATCAGAGTGTAAGATTTTGGGTGCACCAGCTACAGTAATTATGTCAGTAATAGCCCTGGCAATTGCGTTTTCCGAAACAGTTCTTGTGGGGACCAGCCAGCAGAAGGAAGTGCATCCATCTACACAAACGAGAACATGTCTATATCCCAAAGACTGGGGAAGTGGTCCAATAAAGTCAATAAAGAATTTTCCCATTGGCTCATCAGCTTTTACAGGAGCCAATGGTGGTGGCTAAATTAGTGACAACTTATTGGTTAAATAGCATGGCTCACAATTTGCCACGTATGTTTTACAGGCTTTAAGCATGCCTGGCCACCAATATAAGGGGGTCAATTTGCAGAATGTTGTTCTGGCACCACAATGTGCTTGACTTATGCCTTTGTGAGCTTCTTTTACAAGCTGTTCTCGTTTGTGTCTCGGGGGTACTTCTCGGTTTCCCTTGGGCAACTTAAATAGTACAATACCTGTAGGGGTTTCTGAGTAAAAGTACTTTGGTGGATATCCTGGTGGATTCTCTTTTGTTGGGTCTAATAACTGAATCAGTTCCTCAGCCTGATTAGATGCCCGTTCTGCCCTAGTGATTACACTAATATTGGCAGGCCCTTCTTGAGGGGGAGTCATGCAGACCGAACGTTTCGCTTGTTCGTCTGCAAGGCTGTTTCCTTTTGAGTGTACTATGGCCGTTTACATGAATTACCTGACAATTCTGTTTCTCCCTTATCAAACGGAGAATATCCTCCCACAATGAGTTATGTTTTATGGGCTTACCCATATGATTGGTAAAATTTGTTGTTCCCAGAAAACTAGATCTTGGTTATATCCTCTTTTACAGTAGTCACTATCTGTGCAGATTAATGTGGGTTTAATAGGGTCTGCCTTCTCTAAAGCATACCGTAATGCTGCGGCTTCAGCATATTGCGCTGTCTTATGGCCAAGGGGTATAGACAGTAATTCTTCTGGATAAAAAGAATAGGGGGGAAAAATTTGGTATCGCCACATTTGGGGCGCCATTACCGGCCGTGCGCAAAGTTTAGCACCTGGCGCTAATTATTGCCTCTGACAGCAAACTTGGCTTTTATCGCCCCTGGAGGTGATTGGAGCGCTAAATCAGGTGCTTCACACCTGTCTTAAGGCACAAAGGCCGAGGAGCGAGGCGCTACCTCAGAGCGCTGGCGAAGCAAGGAAGGGCAAATCAAAATAGACTTGCAAAGTGCTGCTCAGTACTCAAAACTCCTTCACACAGCGTTGAATCTCTCCAGAAGTCTCTCTCTCTCTCTCTCTCTCAGAATGCGTGGTGCAAAAATGGCACCGACAAAAAAAGGCAGGAAGCGGTCGCCTTTAAATAGCGCTCCCCTAGTCCCTTTCTGACAGCTAACGCTCCCCTCAACCTGTCGTTGCTAGCGGCAGGCGGTAAGGCAGGGGGCACCACTCAATATCCGGTCCGGGGCGCTAACGGGGTGTTGCGCACAATCTGCCAGCGCAGGAGATCGTGTCGGTCGCGTTTAGCATCGCCGCAAAATGTCTGGTTAATTTCACAAGCGGCGCAAACATCGCCGTGCCCGGGCGCTAGTTGCTTTGCACCCCATTAGCGCCCTCTTAAGGCGCTAACGGGAGGCGCAAACAACTGAATTTTTCCCCCCAAAGAATCTCGAAAAGTCCCTACTACTATCCCCATCCCAGCTGAGGGTTGTTGGGATGTCCCTTTTTTAATCGTCATTGACGGTCCATCACAGTAAATAACTTGGTGGTATTCTGTAAGCGGTCCCATAGGTATTTGTCTGATTCCTTCCTCCGTATCATCACCCTCCATGATGGGGAGATGCTCTAAGTCCATGTCCGGGGAGAGGAATTTTAAAATGAGTGTAGGATCATTCAAGAATGATGCCCATTTATCATATCAGATCTGGGTGGCTCTTTTTTCATCAGAAGCCATCCTCAACACTGATCTTAAATCGGGAATCTCAGTATAGATGGTAATGGGGTATTTCCCTTGTAGGGTTCGTGCCTTGATGAGGTATTGGACCACCACAGTCATGACCCTTTCTTTTTTAATGTACCTCCTTTCGACATTGGAAAAGTTATAAGAATGGAACTGAATGGGCACAATGCTCTATTCATTATAGAAAACGGTAACTGCCACTTTAGGTGATGACCTGAGATGAATATTGAGGGGAACTTGTAAGTCCCTCTGTTCCAGGTTTATGGCTTTTTTACCTCTCGGCATAATTGTTGCAATTTTGAGTTATCGTCTGGTGAAAATATGACTGGTCCTTTTGCTGCTTCACCCACTCTAGCATACAGGGGCGCTGAGAGCTCGGCAAAGGTTGGCGTAAAGGATCGAGCAAAATTCAGGAGTCCTAAACTGGCTTGTAGATTTTGCAGAGTTTTAGGATATTGAATGGTGGCTAATTTTTCTTTATAGGATTAAGTTAATCCTCTACCATTTCCAGTTATTCGCAGGCCCAGAAAATCTACCTCTTCCCTAACTAGTTGACTCTTTTTTATGTTAATTAAGTACCCAGCAGCTGTAAGTCTGGATAAAACACTATCAATGGCTTTCAAGTGCGCTTGGAGATTGTCATGTGACAGATATATATCGTCCACATAAGAATTGACGTTAGGTAGGTCTTTTAAAAGGTCAATGATGTGGGCTGAAAAAAGAACAGGGCTGTTTTGAAATCCCTGGGGCAATCTGGCCCAGCAATACTGATGACCATCGGGTCCAGCCATTGCAGTTTTTGGCCAATCAGCTTTTTCGATTGGACGGGACCAGAAGCCGTTTGCTAGATCAATACAAGATTTATATTTTTCCCTCGTGATTCCAGAGAGAAGGGCTGTGGAATTTTGCTGTTGTGCAGTATGTGGGGCCGTTACCTTATTTAAGGCTGTATAATCGACCACCAATCTCCACCTCCCTTCTGGTTTAGAAACACCAAACAATGGTGAATTAGTTCTAGATGCCATTTTGATTAAGACACCTTGTTCTGTTAGTTCTTGGAGCGTTGTTAGGAGATCTATTTTTCCCTTGTGGCCACTGTTTTTTAGGTTTGTGCCAGCCAGTGGGTGGGGTTTGATGTCTATCTTTCCTCATTGATTTGGATGGCATTGTAGATAAGGGTAGTATCTATTAATGAGTTGCTCGAGGAGGTTTTTGCCTCCCCTCTCTAGGCAAGTTTGATCAAGCTGTGTCCGAACATGTTTTTCCCTGTCAGCCTGGTCTGTGGATGCTTCTACAGGTCTGGTTGAGATTTTAAGGTAATGTTTCATGTCAGGTTGTTCTATAATGAGGGAACAGGCCAATTGTGGTACCTGTCCTACATCTAGGGTCACCCTGATTCCATATATAGTAATAGGTATTTTATAAAAATTAACTATTTTGGTTTTGCCTTGTGTGAATCCCCCGAATGATTTTTTAAAAATTGGGCTTCCCAAATTGTCCACTTAGTTTTTATAATTGCAGGATCTATTACACTGTAATCAGCTCCCGTATCAAACAGGGCCTTCACTTGTGTGTTTGTGGGCAAGGTTGCCAAGGCATAGGGGAATTCAAGAGGCCCTGGCTGGGTACCAGGCCTCCAATCCTGGGATTGTTCATCCTCAGGATGCTGAGTTTCATTTGCTGCTTTGTCTTTAATTGTTTTAACTGATTTTTGTTCCTCCCTCTTGGGGGGTATCATGTTTTCCAGATCCCTGAGGGTTTTTTTTGGACCGTTTATTATCTTGATGATCCTCCTGTTGGGGTGGATGTTGGTTCTGCCAGGAATCTTTTTGATCCCAATTTTGGTTTTCTCGAAGATTGTTGTCATTTATTTCATCATGAGTTTGCCACCTTAGCCGGAATCCATGGCCCCCAGGAGCATAGACTGCTCCGGGTCCTGCTATTCAGCCATGGTTGCCACCACCTTGTTGGGCACCATTCATTAGGCCTCCCAATTATGCAGGTGTGCACCTTATCATTAAGGAATTTAGTGGATTTGGAGTATTCGTTTGATTATCCCACAGGATATTCTGTATCCCCTGGTTCTGGTGATCAACATTAATCGTGCCATGAGTTCTAACAGTTCCTTTGGCATCAAAGCCTTCTATTTCAAAAAATTATCACTTGGTTTTGTGGAGGTACAGGGATAGGATTATTTCCCCTAATAAAGCAATCGTTTGAATTTCCTAATAAAAAGACTTGGCCAATTCTGACAGGGTTTGCCATTTCATAAGGACTTAACCTCGGTTAGGGTTTAATATGAGCTTTATAAGACCTCAATGGTATATTGAGGGAGTTCTGATTTAAGTTCTACACGGCCTGATCAGGGTCTTGTCATCTCTAGAGACTTAAATCTGGGTCTTAGTACCACTGTCAGTAAAACACTCCTTCTATACTTAACAATCTACAACATGATATAGACATAAATATAAGTATAGGTTCTGTATCAACTCATTAACACACACGTTGGGCACCAACTGAAGGGATAATTACAAGTCCTAGCCCTTTTCGGGCTACCCCGGATCAGGTGTATTCCCCAGACGTTCACCTTCAACTAAAGTTTAAGATAGCCGAATTCTATAAGAAGCTTAATTGGGTCTAAAGGTCCAGGCTATCTCTCCCTAAAGGAAAGGAATGACTTGAAGATGTTACCATCCTCCAGAAAGCACTTTTAATAAGTTTAACTAGACTGTAACCTTCTGGATATTATGAGGGTCCGGAATACTCCCCCAGAATTCTGTAACTCCTCACCAAAGAGTGTACAGAGACTGAGTTCGCGAGTTTGATACAGAAATACTCTGTGAGACAATTCTAAAAATATATAGATTTATTAAAGAACCGACATGTAGTTAACAGCTGGTGAGTCAATCGCAACTTTAACAGTTCAAAAACAAATAGCTTACATTTCTTATTCTCAGAAATCCTTATTCTCAAATCTTAACTTCGTTACATTTTTACATTTCTACTTATTTTTAATCCAGGATATCCACCAAAATCAAATAAAAGCACCTTTTTGATCCCCGAGACTCAAAGAGTTAAAAACTTACAGAGCCTGCCTCTGAAGTTGAGAATTGCTTGCCCCTTCCAGCGACTTCTGACTTTCTATCTGAAAGTTCCATATTTTATACCCTTTCTCAGTGGTATATCCTTTGAAGTTTTCTGCTGATGTAAGCTAAATATCTCTAGTCATTCTTTCTGTTGACTTTTTAATCTTACTGTCAGTTCAGCTGTTAACTTGCAGAATCCTGTCTCCACCTTTAGGTGTTCAAATTTTATCATAAAAATGGTTATGACTGATGTATCTATTTGATGCCATTCTTACAAAGAACTTCCATTCAATTTTTAAATCACCTTAGCTGTTTATAAGCAGACATCATGGGGTAGATTTTGCCGAACCTGTCGGGAAGAAGGTGGGACTTCCCCTTTCGGGTTTTTGACCCGCCTACTTTGACGTCCGGCCAATCCGCGCGATTTTCCCTTGATTGACCTTGTTGTGCCTGCCCAGCGGGCTCAGCAGGCCAATTAAGGGCCACCCGGCAACAGGTGACGTCACAGACTGAAATGTCATCTGTCAAGAGTTCTTTGACAGATGAAATATCTGTGTCTCACAGCTGTTTGAAGCTGTGAAACACTAACACTCTGAGTTCTAAGCTGAGTCATTCTGCACAGGCTCAGTTAGAACTCTCACCGGCACTCAAAGCTGAAGGCTGTCACTTTTGACAGATCGCAGCCATTCAGCTTTCAGTTCCGGCTGAGTGATGTGCTCCCGACGGCTACAGGAAGAAAGGCTGTTAAGGTAAGTACAGGTAAGTAAAAGTTCTTTACACACTTTAGACACTACAAAAACACTTACCTTTACACTCATGCACCCATCACTCACCTGAGCACCGACATCGCAACCCCTCCAACTCCTTCAACCTGACGGCCCGCCTGCTCTAACCTGGCGTGGTTTGGAGCCATCGGGAAACCCACACGAAACCCCTCAAAATAGGGATTAGGCTGAAAACTGCCTGTTAACTACCTGTTAACAGGCAGTTAATTGGCACTAATCCCTTCCCGCCTGGTTTCGGCGGGTCCCAGTGCGGGGCGGGTACCCGCCGCCCCTGAAACTTATGCGGGGCAGGGTTTTGGGCGGGATGGTGTCGGGACCCCCAAATTCAGGATTTCCCCCCCCCCCACATGCCTGAAACCCCGCCTGACGGCTCCCCGTAAATCTAGCCCCATGTCTCCTAACTGTTCTATTTTCAACACAAACACAATGTGATTGCTTGGTGCATCTATTGAAGTCATATTTACAAAGTCTTCTGTTTGTACCTTTTACATTTAGAACACCTTAACTGGCTGTATTACAGACTCCTGTCTCTGTGGTGTTCCAAGTTCAACACATAAACAATGTGATTGCTTAGTGTATCTACTGATGTAATATTTACAAAGTCTTCTGTTTGTACCTTTTACAATATGTAAATCAAAAACACTTCAATCGAGTACTTGATTGTTTTCCTATTTACTTCAATTGGTTGTAAGCAGACTTCTGTCTCCTTGTTCTAAGTTTAACATAAAACTATTTTACGGCAGGTATTTCTTTTACTTGATGTCATTTTTTCAAAGGCGCATGTTTTTTTTTAAATTATGTGATGCTTTCTGAAGTGTTGGTTTATAACATTTAACTTTGGCATTGTTATTGTGTTTCTTCCACTGTTCAGACATAGAGGAACCTCCGACCTGCTGTTTCAACAGGGCTATTGTCTTAGTATGAACAAACGATTCCCATTGCAAAAGATTTTATGGTGCTTACAACTTTTGTGTTAACAAACCATCTTATCTCAGAAGCCTGTATGCTGTTTACAGCCTGTGTCTTTGAGGCTTTTAGATTTTTAAGCCCAGTTTTCATGTTTTAATAAAATCAAAAATTCCATTCATAGGATGGTGTGTCTTTCTGAAATATGGTTATTCCTTTACAGCCAGAGGCTGATGGAGGCGGGACTGAAACGAGGCCAGCAGCAGTCCCGCCTCCAACACGTCTCCATTGAGAAAATCCAGCCCCAATGTTTCAGGTCGCTGACCCTTCATCAGAGCTGGAAAAAGTTGGAGATGTAACAAATTTTTAAGCAAGTGTGGGGGCAGGGAAAAGGAGGAGGGGAGGAAAGAACAAAAGGGAAGGTCTGTGTAGGGGAAAGATGGAGACGTCTCCTGCAGACGTGTTCGCTCGGTACAGTCTCGCTGTCCACAAACTCCCACACGCAAACATACTACTCAGTGTGCTTAAACGTAAGTGCCGACAAATTCAAACTTGTGTCTTATTGATGCAGAACTGTGACTTGTTGCAGTGTGAATGATTCACTGGTGTAAAGGCTTGTCTTTCCCTTACACTGTTCCAACGAAGCTCAACATAAGCTCGAGGAACAGCAATTCTTCTTTCGATTAGTCACTTTACAGCCTTCTGGACTCAACATCGAGTTGAACAATTTCAGATGATAACCTCGGCCCCTATGTTTTATTTTTTCAGTCACATGGGAGCTGTTGATGATTCTGCCATTGCCATTTACACCTCATCTAGACCCATCTTTTGTTTCTTAATTTGTGCATTACCATCTCCTTTTGCCTTGCACCATCATCCCTTTTGCCTTTTAATCTCTCCTACCTTCCGCCCTATCACAGACCTTCCCTTTGGTCTTTCTTCCTCTCCTCCCTTTCACTGCCTCACACTTACTTAAAAATCTGTTGCTTCTCTAACTTTTTCCAGTTCTGACGAAGGGTCATCGACCTCAAACGTTAACTCTGTTTCTTTCTCCATGATGCTGCCTGACCTGCTGAGTATTTCCAGCGTTTTCTGTTTTTTCAAATTTCCAGCATCCGCAGTATTTTGCTATTGTGTAAGGGATATCTCACGGAGGCTGGAGAGGAACTTGGAAAGGGAGGGGGTAAATCCAGTTGTCGTGGTCCATGTTGGAACAAACGACATAGGTAGGAACAGGGAGGAGGTCCTGCTGAAAGAGTATCATGAGTTAGGCTCTAAATTAAAAAGCGGGACCTCGAGGGTAATAATCTCTGGTTATTGCCTGAACCACATGCAAATTGACATAGAAGCAGACAGATAGGAAAATTAACATGTGGTTAAAGGGTTGGTGTGGGAAAGAGGGGTTCCTTTTCATGGGACATTGACACCAGTTCTGGGACAGGAAGGAGCTGTACCGATGGGATGGGCTCCACCTGAACCGGGATAGGACCCGTGTCCTAGTGGAAAGGGTAAATAGGGAGGTGGCAAAGGCTTTAAACTCGTAAGATGGGGGGAGGTATCTACAAGAAATGTAACCAGCCTAATTATAACCAGAACAGGAAAAGATAGCATAGGAAAGAATAAAGTAAGGGATGACAATGATGGCAAGAGAATAAATAGAGTTATAGAGCAGATGGGTAAACATAAAGTGAGAGGAAATGCTATTAAAATGAGTTAAACTGTCTGTACAGCAATGCACACAGTGTCTGTAATAAAACAGGGGAGCTGGAGACAATCGTGTATTGTGAGGAACCAGACAAAGTAGGGATTACTGAGACATGGCTACAGAAAAATCAGGACTGAGAATTAAACATTGCAGGGTATAACGTATTTAGAAAAGATAGAGAGGGGAAAAGGGGAGTTGGAGCAGCTGTACTTATTAGGGATAACATAATAGCAGTAGAAAAAAAGTGACGCAGCTATCAGCAAGACAAAAATAGAATTCATATGGATAGAGATAAAAGATAATAAAGGGTCAATCACACTAATAGGTGTAGTCTACACACCACCTAATAGTGGAAGGGAAGTGGAGGAAGAAATATGCAGACAAATGAGGGAAATTAGTAAAAAAACATAGAACAATAATCATGGGGGATTTCAACTACCCCGATATTAATTGGACAGAAGAGGTAGCTAAAGGGGATAAGGGAATGGAGTTCCTACAATGTGTACAGGACTCCTATTTAACCCAATAGGTAAAAAGCCCAACAAGGGAGGATTCACTATTGGATCTAGTAATGGGGAATAAACCAGAGCAGATAAGAGAAGTAAAGGTAGGGGAACATCTAGGCAATAGTGACCATAATATAATACGCTTTAAGATGATAATTGAGAAGGACAGAAGTATGATGAAAACCCAGGGTAATAGATTGGAGAAAAACTGATTTTGAGGGGCTGAGAATAGAACTGGGAAAATAAAATGGGCAATAACATTTGCAAACAATGATGCAGAACAGCAATGGAAAACATTTAAAATGGTGTTCAACAGAGTGCAGGAACAATATGTTCTGTTAAAAGGAAAGAACAAACGAAAAACTAATGAGACTCCATGGATGAATAAAGCCTTAAGGGAACAATTGAGAGTAAGGAAAGAGGCATACATTAAGTACATAGACAGCAGGGGAGTACACAATAAGGGACAATATGAAAAGATTAAGAGAGAAGTCAAAAAAACAATTAGGAAGGCAAAGAGGAACTATGAAATTAAATTGTCAAGGAACATAAAACAAAAAAGTAAAATATTTTACAGGCACATCAATAAAAAATGGAAGGTTGGGATGGGAATAGGGCCATTAAGGGACAGACAGGGCAATACCACAGGTAACGATAGAGAGATGGCATAAATACTAAATCATTATTTTGCTTTAGTATTTACCAGGGAGATAGAACAGGTGGACATGACATTGGATAATGAGATTAGCAATGAGATATGTGCATTTAAAATAAAAAGAGGGGATATATTACATAAACTAATCAAACTTAAAGAGGATAAAACCCCTGGTCCAGATGGATTGCATCCACACATTTTTAAAGAATTTGGCAGGGACATTACTGCACATATTTAATAATTTGTTAGAAAAAGGTGTAGTGCCAAAGGACTGGCGGATAGCTAAAGTAATACCGATATTTAAGAAGGGGGATAGAACATGTCCAGGGAATTATAGACCAGTCAGCTTAACATCATTGGTAGGAAAAATAATGGAATCCCTACTAAAGGAGGAAATAGAAGAACAGCTAGAAACAAAAAACATAGTAATGAATAGTCAGCATGGCTTTCAAAAGGGATAGTCTTGCTTGGCCAACTTCATTGAATTTTTTGAAGAGGTAACAGGGAGAGTAGACAAGGGCAATGCAGTAGATGTAATTTATCTAGATTTTCAAAAGGCCTTCGATAAGGTATCCCATAATAGACTGATGAACAAGGTCAGGGAATGCGGAGTCAGGGGACAAGTAGCAGAATGGATAGCTAGCTGGCTTCAAGGCAGAAAGCAGAGAGTAGGGGTAAAGGGTAGCTATTCACAGTGGCAGAAGGTGGGTAGTGGTGTTCCACAAGGATCAGTGCTGGGACCACTGCTGTTCACAGTTTACATTAACGATTTAGACTTTGGAATCAAAAACACAATTTCTAAATTTGCAGATGACACCAAATTGGGGGGATAGTCAATACTGAGGAGGACTGCAACAAATTACAGGAGGATATTAATAAACTTGCAGAATGGGCATATACAGGAAACTCTCATTTAAACGGCACCTAAATATTCGGAATTCTCTATTAACTGGCAAAATTCATACTCCGAAAACAACACCTCAATAACCGGCAATGTTGCCGAGTCCGAGTCCGAGTCTCCCGCAGTGGCCGAGTTAGTCAGTGGGGGTAGTTCTCCAAACTGCCACTGCTCGGCTTCTTGGCGCTGTTGGAAGTCCGAACACTTCAATAACAGGAGTCTGACTCTCCCACGCTGCCGGTAGTCTCTTCCGATTAAAGAGTTATGGATTACCCTCAACTAGCAGTACTGTACTTAATCAAGCATCTTCCACCATCCATTTAACACAACATTCTGTAGGTGAGTACCCAATTACTGTATACTGCACATTTCTTGATTTTTTATTTTTGTTTGTTAAATATAGCCTCGGTAGATAGCCCTCTCCGTTATCTGGAATTTTTAATCAACCGGCACCATCCCGGTCCCGTCGGTGCCGGATACCAAAGAGTTTCCTGTAATTGGCAAATGAAGTTCAACACTGATTAATGTGAGGTATTACATTTTGTTAGGAAGAATCACTTATTACTTGGAGGGTGCGAGTCTAGGTTGGGTAGAGGAACAAAGGGATCTCAGAGTAAAAATACACAAATTACTAAAAGTAACGACACAGGTTAACAAGGCCATAAAAGCAAACCAAGCACTAGGGTCTATTTCTAGAGGGATAGAATTGAAAAGTAGTGAAGTTATGCTAAACTTGTATCGAACCTTGGTTAGACCACACTTGGAGTACTGCGTACAATTCTGGTCATCATATTATAAAATGGATATAGAGGTGCTGGAGAGGGTGCAGAGAAGATTTACAAGGATGGTACCAGAAATGCGAGGGTATACCTATCAGGAAAGGGTGAACAGGCTGGGTCTCTTTTCCCTTGAAAAATTAAGGCTGAGGGGTGACCTAATAGAGGTCTTTAAAATTATGAAAGGTTTTGATAGAGTGGATACAGAGAGAATGTTTCCACTTGCGGGAAAGAGCATAACTAGAGGCCATCAATATAAGATAGTCACCAAGAAATCCAATAGGGAATTCCGAAGAAACTTCTTTACCCAAAGATTGGTGAGAATGTGGAACTCGCTACCACAGGGAGTGGTTGAAGCGAATAGTATAGATGCATTTTAGGGGAAGTTGGATAAACATATGAGGGAGAAAAGAATAGAAGGATAGGCTGATGGAGTGAGATGAGGAAAGACGGGAGGAGGCTCGAGTGGAGCATGAACGTCGGCATGGACTGGTTGGGCCCAATGGCCTGTTTCTGTGCCGTATATCCTATGTAATCCTATGCATTAAAATTCCTCTGTGCATTATTTTCTCACTATCGCCTCTATGCTAAGCAGGTTAACAAAAGTGCAGACAACAATTTGATGCACACCTGCACACAAAAGATGCAAAAAAATTTCAACCCAGTAGTTTTTTCCCCAAACGTGGAAACACGCTGCACCATTTCAGTTATGTAGCGAGACGAGAGAAGCTGGGATTGTTCTCCTTAGAGCAGAGAAATTTAAGGGGAAATTTAATAGAGGTGTTCAAAATTATGAGGGGTTTTAATAGAGCAAATAAGGAGAAACTGCTCCACTGGCAGGGGGATCAGTAAACAGAAGACCCAGATTTGAGATAATTGGCAAAGGAATCATGGGGGCGGAGGGGTGGGAGATAAGGAGAATATTTTTTATCCAGCGAGTTGTTATGATCTGGAATGCACTACCTGAAAGGGTGGAGGGAGCAGATTCAATAGTAACTTTCCACAGGGAATTGGATATGTACTTGGAAAGGAAAGAATTTGCAGGGCTCTGGGGAAAGAGCAGGCGGGGGGGGGGAAGTGGGACTAATTGGATCACTCTTTCAAAGAGCCGGCACAGGCACGATGGACCGAACGGCCTCCTTCTGTGCTGTATCATTCTATGATGTAAGTCAACCCCCACAACTCTCCCTGTTGAGATTGCAAAAGATCTTTTAAGAAAGTGCAGAGTGACCTCTGAAAATAAAATGCAATTATAAATGCATTTCCCAGCTCAAATTTTTATTTCTTCAATTATTTCCGTCATTTGGAGGAGTAAATATTGCCGATTGCTCTGCTCTTCTCGCTGCAGCTTTTTTTTTTGTTTCTTCCCTCCAGTGATAAGTTATTTCAAAGCAGGATTCAAAAGGTCACCATGATTTACTCGGAGCTGCCGCAGTGATACATGTCTGCGCATTGACTGGCTCCACAATGCTGAAGGGTTAAGCAGCCCCGGCCAGGCTGCGGATTGACAGAGATTGATGGCAGCTCCTTTTCCCAGACAGTTTGAAGTGGCCGGTTTTGGCCTTTTGATTCACAGATGGAGCATCTATGGCAGCAGTTTAAATTTTAAATTGACTAAGCTATAAAAGCTGCTCAGTACTGATGTACTCAATCATTAACTGAGTGCCTGTCCCAAGCAATCAAAAAAAAACTGGAATGGGCAGGGGTATGTTTCAAATGAATTAACACCTATCCTATAAAAGCTTGTAATTGTGCTGACTTTGATTGTAGGGAAATTCGACTGCCCTTACCTCTTCCTCTTGGGTGTATTTTACTAAAGATTTAATACTGTTACTTTATGAAAGCCACTGTGTCTTTTTATTGTTCTGCATCAACTTTATTTAATACGACCCAAAACCATTTTTACACTAAAATGAAGAGTACACTGATGAATTGTTTGATGATCAGCAATATAATATTCGAAGTTCTGTAACATTAATTCTCCACAATATTTGATCATGCCGATTAAATTTGTGTAATTAATAATGTTATAAATATGATATAGCTGCATCCATTAAACTGGATTCTTAATAGAAAAAAAATGTCTTACACAGTTACTGCTTAAAATTTCCTCTGCTATGCAACATTCATAAGTGAATAGCTCGGCCCCAGTGTCTCGTGTCGGTTGAATGTTGTGTTGGAAAAAATAGCGAGGCATGTTTGAGGATAAGGTCAAACGTAATGTCAATGCAGAGCTTCCTGTTTGAGTCTGGACCATGATTTTTCGAGGCGACAAATAGATCAAAATAGTGATTCAAACAGTAGTGTGACATCTGATTGAATGGTATCTACCCTCACAGCAAATTGGTCATTTTAAGTGAAGTAACTCGCACTTTTAAAACATATTCAGAATAATTATTATACTAAAATATTTATTAAATTCTACTTCTGGAGACTGGGTGATGCAATGGATTAACACATTCTCCTTCCTTTTCTGGGATCTGGGTTTGAATCCAGCCGAGATTCTCCTCCATGGCTTCAAAGGTCCTACCTTGAAATAGGTCTGGGCAGCGTCACCCAGTTCACCAACAACAACAACTTGCATTTACATAATGTAGTAAAACGTCCCAAAGTGCTTCACAGGAACGTTATCAAACAAAATTTGACACCGAGTCACATAATGAGATATTAGGGTAGGTGACCAAAAGCTTGATCAAAGAGGTAAAAAGAAAAAAGAAAGACTTGCATTTCAATCGCGCCTTTCATGGCCACCGGACGTCTCAAAGCGCTTTGCAGCCAATGAAGTACTTTTGGAGTGTAGTCGCTGTTGTAATTTTTAAGGTAGGTTTTAAGACGCATCTTAACGGAGGAGAAGAAGTAGAGTTTCTACAGAACACAGACCTAGCGCTCAAAACCGCACGATTAATGCTAAAACACAGTCAAATGGCCCAAAGAATTTCTAGTGTGGGAAATGGTAAAATGTCACGCTGGTGCAGTAAGGGGTGCTTGATTTACGTTCAGGCTGAGGCACACGGTTACAACAGAGTGGAGAGACCTTCGCTTAGCATCTAACTATGCTATATATATCAGCTGGGAGTGCTTGATGCTGATACTGGATCCCAACGTAGAAAATCATTTCATTCTTCAGCGCAAATATTCACAAAAAACATTTTAAAAATCTGACTGCTACCAGCTCAAACAAATGATTGAATGGGACAACCTATTGAGATAAAAATTCTCATTAAAATTTAACTTAATTTAACTACTTTGTAATATCATCTCATGGTACATCATGAGAAGAGACAGAGGATATTTACTGATCTGATAAGGTATGACCTCAATTTAGATCTGATCATATGGCCTACAGCAATGTCACTTTTCACAAACAAGTCACTAACTGGTAGATGTTATAAATCAAAAAGAACCCTTTTTTTTTAGTTTTGATGCTAATATAAATGTTTAATCTTATAACTACTTCAACATTTGGTGTCAATGCAAAAGTACCGCACTGAATACCAGCAGTGCAAGTTCCCACAGAACATTTCTTCAGTCTGTGCAACTCTCTCTCAGACACTGTCATTACCTACAATACATTGGTCCAGAAATTCGGGTTGGGGGCTTCCTGCACTTATCTTGCGCGCCGGCCGTTGAGCCGTGGGCCCCCGTGGAATTCCGATCCTGGGCCTGCTCCAACTGCCGGCACGCAGTGCTTGCGTATCCCAGGGGCGCAGTTGGTTCAATGTGTCCCCTGGGATCATGTGGGCCATTGGGAGCCAATCGGAGCAGGGAATGCCCATTCATAAGTTTGGCAGGAAGACCTGTCAAAACTTATAAATACTACGGGCCCCAAAACATCACTAAATCTTCAAATAAATTTTTTAAAATTCACATTTTTTAAATAAACTATAAATTACATGAAATAACTATTTTAAACAATAATTTAAATTTTTGAAAAAAATAATTTTATTTTCTAACGGGGCTAAAAATAAACTTAACTTGCTTTAAAGTATTTAAAAATAATAAACCTGTGGAAAAAATGTTTTAATTTTAATTAATTCACCACTTATCTTGTAAAAAGCAGGCCTTACACCTGCTTTTTATATGCGTAACTTCTGGAGACTTACCCTCCCGGGAAAACCTGCAAAAAAAAACTAAGTTCGATGTGCACGCGCAGCCTCTCCTGCACACGCATTCAAACTCTGAACCCCTTCGTTCAGGGGAACGGAAGTGCCGGTTTCCCGCACATGCGCAGTGCATGCAGAAAACCGGCACTTCCATTGGGCTTACGGGTGAGTACCCCGTGCGTACTCACCCGCGGAGACCCGAATTTCTGGGCCAATAGCAAAATACTGCGGATGCTGGAAATCTGAAATAACAACAGAAAATGCTGCAAACACTCAGCAGGCCAGGCAGCATCCGTGGAGAGAGAAACAGAGTTAACGTTTCAGGTCGGAGACCCTTCTTCAGGACTGGAAAAAGTTGGAGATGTAACAGATATTAAGCAGGTGCAGAGGCAGGGAGAGGGGGGAGGGGAGGAAGGAAGGAACTGAAGGGACGGTCTGTGATAGGGTGGAGGGCAGGAGTGGTTAAATGTTGCAAATGGGAATGGCAGAATCATAAACAGCTGCCGCCTGAAAAAATGGGGGGGTTATAGTCTGAAATTGTTGAACTCGATGTTGAGTCTAGAAGGTGGTAAAGTGCCTAATCGAAAGATGAGGTGCTGTTCCTCATTACCTAATATGGAGAAGTTTAAGCACAGAGGCCTAGAAGTTGGATCGGGCAGTGCGCATTTTACAGATGTAAAATGGATGCCTAAGGGTCCAATATGGCGGGCGGCATGCGTGCGTGCGTTCATTCCGTGCCAGAAGTGCACCGCCTCCATAGGCGCCCAGGGTACACGCCGGTCTGAGGCACCCTGTCCAAAATTCGATTGCATATGACTGCTTAGCAGCCAAAAACCAACAGCCCTTAAAGGGACCACAGGTGGCTGCCACTGGATAGGTAAGATTCAACTTTTTCTGCTTACCTTATTGTGGATCCTGCAGGAGCAGGAGTTCTCCTCCCAGCTCCACATCAATATTATAAAACGCCTGTCCTCATTACAGTTGGGTCCAAGTATACCCTGTTGTTATGCCTCCTGATATACAATAAAAACAAATTCAACACTCCCATCCTATGGTAGAGCAAGGGAAGAGCTCTCTTTTTTCCCAATTTTCTCACCGCACTTCCTGACTCTTGTGAGGTGACAGTTCCATGATGTCTATTGCTCTTCGATACTTCACCCAAGAGGCCATTCTTCATGTGTGAGAGTCAGCAGGCCATAGAGTATGACCTGTGTGAGAGTCAGCAGGCCATAGAGTATGACCTTCTTTGTGAGGGTCAGCAGGCCATAGAGTATGACCTTCTGTGTGAAGGTCAGCAGGCCATAGAGTTAGACCTTCTGTGTGAGGGTCAGCAGGCCATAGAGTATGACCTTCTGTGTGAGGGTCAGCAGGCCATAGAGTATGACCTTCTGTGTAAGGGTCAGCAGGCCATAGAGTATGACCTTCTGTGTGAAGGTCAGCAGGCCATAGAGTATGACCTTCTGTGTGAGGGTCAGCAGGCCATAGAGTATGACCTTCTGTGTGAGGGTCAGCAGGCCATAGAGTATGACCTTCTGTGTAAGGGTCAGCAGGCCATAGAGTATGACCTTCTGTGTGAGGGTCAGCAGGCCATAGAGTATGACCTTCTGTGTGAGGGTCAGCAGGCCATGGAGTATGACCTTCTGTGTGAGGGTCAGCAGGCCATAGAGTATGACCTTCTGTGTGAGGGTCAGCAGGCCATAGAGTATGACCTGTGTGAGGGTCAGCAGGCCATAGAGTATGACCTTCTGGTCTGTTTGGTTTAAAGGTGATTCCTTTACCCACCAGGCCATTGTGGAGGGGAAAAAAACAGTTTTTCCATGTAACAGTCTTCAAAAAGTACTTCATTGGCTGTAAAGCACTTTGGGACATCCTGAGGTTGTGAAAGGCGCTGTATAAATGCAAGTCTTTCTTTTCTTTCTTTTTCTTAAGGTGCACATGGGAATGGGGGCAAGGTATTGACTTGGATAGAGAACTGGTTGGCAGACAGGAAGCAAAGAGTTGGAATAAATGGGTCTTTTTCCAAGTGGCATGCAGTGACTAGTGGGGTACCGCAGGGATCGGTGCTAGGACCCCAGCTATTCACAATATATATTAATGATCTAGACGGGAGAACTAGATGTAATATCTCCAAGTTTGCAGATGACACAAAGCTGGGTGGGTGTGTGTGCTGTGAAGAGGATGCAGAGAAACTCCAGTATGATTTGGACAGGTTGGGTGTTTGGGCAGATGCATGGCAGATGCAGTATAATGTGGATAAATGCGACGTTATCCACTTTGGTGGCAAAAACAGGAAGACAGATTATTATCTGAATGGCAATAGATTGGGAAAAGGGGAAGTGCAACGAGACCTGGGTGTCCTTGTGCACCAGTCGCTGAAGGTAAGCATGCAGGTGCAGCAGGCGGTTAAGAAGGCAAATGGTATGTTGGCCTTCGTAGCGAGAGGATTCGAGTACAGGGGCAAGGATGTCTTGCTGCAGTTGTACAGGGCCTTGGTGAGACCACACCTTGAGTATTGTGTGCAGTTTTGGTCGCCTTATCTGAGGAAGGATGTTCTTGCCATGGAGGGAGTGCAGCGAAGATTCACCAGACTGATATCTGGGATGGCAGGAATGACGTATGAGGAGAGATTGGGTCGATTGGGCTTATATTCACTGGAGTTTAGAAGAATGAGAGGGGATCTCATTGAAACTTATAAAATTCTAACAGAACTAGACAGACTAGATGCAGGAAGGATGTTCCCGATGGCGGGAGAGTCCAGAACCAGGGGTTACAGTCTAAGGATAAGGGGTAAGCCATTTAGGACTGAGATGAGGAGGAATTTCTTCACCCAGAGAGTGGTGAACCTGTGGAATTCTCTACCACAGAAGGCAGTTGAGGCCAATTCATTAAATATATTCAAGGAGGAGTTAGATATATTTCTTAAAGCTAAAGGGATCAAGGGATATGGGGAGAAAGCAGGGACAGGATACTGAATTTGGATGATCAGCTATGATCTCATTAAATGGCGGAGCAGGCTCGAGGGGCCGAATGGCCTACTCCTGCTCCTATCTTCTATGTTTCTATGTTTCTATGTATTCCCAATGAGACTAAAATCACCAGCAGAAAATCGCCCATAATTCTTTGCTCATTGGCATGGAGCATTCAGATATAGACACACACATTGATTGTTTTCCTAAGCATTTATGTAAAAGAGGATCCCACTGCATTATCTGTCTGCAGTATGAAGTCTGGTTTCCATAGCAAAGAAATTAGCATTGAAGAGCTAGTAAAATTTCACATAGTACAAGGATTGGTGAAATACTCCTTGATGTTGCAAGAGATAGAGGGCTCGCTTTCATCACAATATTATCATGGACAAGTGATGAAGTGGTGCATTTTAGTGAGATTTATATTCCTGCCAAGCATTATTTTTGCCTTACACAAAGCAGTGATTGTGGGACAGATTCCTAACAAAAGCAGTTAAAGCTGCTTCAATTAACTCCTGCACAAAAGAACTGGATAAATACCTGGTTAGCAATGGGACGGAAGGTTGCTTGAGGAGTACAGATGGAGGAGATAAATGGGTCTGGTGCTGCAGGGACCATGGAATTGTCATCTGTGGAAAGTAACTGGCTGAGAGAGAGAGAGACTGAGATAAGGATTGATGCAGAGGAAACTAGGGGATGGGAGGAAGATCCTGGTAATGAACATTTATGTCAAAGGTAACTGAGGATTCAAACAGAAACAAAGAAGGATGCACCAAGATGCCCTGCAACAACTCGCCAAGTCTTCTTCGATAGCACCTCCCAAACCTGCGACTTCCACCACCTAAAAGGACAAGGGCAGCGGGTGCAAGGGAACCCCGCCACCTCCAAGTACCCCTCCAAGTCACACACCATCTCGACTTGGACATGTTTCGCCACTGATCCTTCATCGTCACTGGGTCAAAATCCTGGAACATCCTACCTAAAAGCGCTGTGGGAGTACCTTCACCACACGGACTGCAGCGGTTCAAGAATATGGTTCACCACCACCTTCTCAAGGGGAACTAGGGATGGGCAATAAATGCCGGCCTTGCCAGTGATGCCCATATTCCCGAGAATTTTTTTTTTTTAAATGGACAGGGGACACAGCAACCTGGATTAATGAACATCATAGTTACCAATGATGACTGATTGACTTAGTTCGTACTGAACAGAGGCAACAAGCTGGCACTACACGTGGCACTATGAATGGCAGACACCAATGCAATGCCAACATGTAAGGCTACTTGCACTATTGGGCAGAACCCAGACACCATCGAGCAGGATAACATAGCAGCTTTAAGAAGCAGACTGATTTCAGATCCCTGCCCCTGTTCATGTCCTACGAACCCTACTAAATTGCTAAGAGTATAATCTATACAAGACGCCTCACACATCAGTATTAATCTCCCAAATAAAAGTGGATTATCTGGGGTACATCACATAGCATCAGACCCAACCAACATAGGTCCACTCCTCAAGCACACCTCCCATCAGTTCATGCTCACTCCGTCCACGTGTACATTTTATCAAATACATGTATATAACTGTGTATATGAATAAAGTATTTAGGATGATATGTTCCATGAATGTAGCACATTGCAGGTTTAGCCCGAGTGTTCCATATCTGTGTCATGCTCCAAATTTTCTGAGGAGTGGATGTGCTGTGGGTTACAACATTGATCTCTTACCTCTGGGACCTGCCTTCAAATGCAGACTAGAATGAGGAATAAAAATGTCCTCTCACTGCTACCTAAATACTGTGGCAACAAAAGCAGGTCGGAGGCTGGGTATTCTGCGGCGAGTGTCTCAACTCCTGACTCCCCAAAGCCTTTCCACCATCTACAAGGCACAAGTCAGGAGTGTGATGGAATACTCTCCACTTGCCTGGATGAGTGCAGCTCCAACAACACTCAAGAAGCTCGACACCATCCAGGACAAAGCAGCCCGCTTGATTGGCACCCCATCCACCACCTTAAACATTCACTCCCTCCACCACCGGCGTACCGTGGCTGCAGTGTGTACCATCTACAAGATACACTGCAGCAACTCGCCAAGGCTTCTTCGGCAGCACCTTCCAAACCCGCGACCTCTTCCACCTAGAAGGACAAGGGCAGCAGGCGCATGGGAATATCACCAGCTCCAAGTTCCCCTCCAAGTCACACACCAGGAGTATATCGCCGATCCTTCATCGTCGCTGGGTCAAAATCCTGAAACTCCCTACCTAACAGCACTGTGGGAGTACCATCACCACACGGACTGCAGAAGTCGAAGAAGGCGGCTCACCACCACCTTCTCAAGGGCAACTAGGGATGGGCAATAAATGCTGCCCTTACCAACGACGCCCTGATCCCATAAACTAATTTAAAAAAATGTGTTTAGGCCAGTTTCTAGGCTGACACTCCCAGTGCAGTATTGAATAAGTGTTGCACTGTCAGAGGTGCCGACTTTCAGATGAGACGTTAAACCGAGGCCCCGTCTTCCCTCTCAGATGGACGTAAAAAATCTCATGGCACTATTTGAAGAAGAGCGGGGGGGGCGGGAGGGGGTTAGTTTTCCTTGGAGTCCTGGCCAACATTTATCCATCAGCCAGCACCTAAAACAGATTATTATCTGATAATTTACCTCATTGCTGTTTGTGGGATCTTGCTCTGTGATAATTGCCAGGCTCGTTTCCTACATTACAACAGTGACTACACTTCAAAAGTACTACTTCATTGGCTGTAAAGTGCTTTGGAAGTCCTCAGGTTGTGAAAGGCGCTATAGAAATGCAAATTCTTTCTCTTTCTTTCTCTTTCAGTCAGTGTCAAAGGCAGTTGACCCAACATCCCTCAATTGTCCATACATTAACACAAACTGTTGCTATGTGGTCAGTCTTGCTCCGGGTTGCAGGGTGGGGGGGGGGGGGCGGTGCCGGCCGGGGGAGGTGGGGGTGACATGGAGGAAGGATCTGGGAAATGGAATTGCCGCACTGTTGCAGGATGAGTTTGAGTTTTGATGCTAGAGTTTTTTTTATTTGTTTCTGGGATGTGGGCATCACTGGCAAGGCCAGCATTTATTGCCCATCCCTAATTGCCCTCGAGAAGGTGGTGGTGAGCCGCCTTCTTGAACCGCTGCAGTCCGTGTGGTGAAGGTGCTCCCACAGTGCTGTTAGGGAGGGAGTTCCAGGATTTTGACCCAGCAACGATGAAGGAACGGCAGATATACTTCTAAGTCAGGATGGTGTGTGACTTGGAGGGGAACTTGGAGGTGGTGGTGTTCCCATGCGTCTGCTGCCCTTGTCCTTCTAGGTGGAAGAGGTCGCGGGCTTGGGAAGTGCTGCCGAAGAAGCCTTGGCGAGTTGCTGCACGGCATCTTGGTGAATAGTTAGGGAAGAGCAGAGGGCGGTAGGTGATCCAGCCTGCAACTAACATGACCAAGGTGTGGCTGGTGCTGGCAAGAGGTTCAAAAAGCAGAATATAAAATGATCTCAGCAGCTACATTAAATTTGTATCTACCCAAACAGTTGTCGGTGCATTTCACTTCTTGTCATTTCTCCTGTGGTCATTGTATCACTACTTTGTACAGTTAATATGACTCTTAAATTTACAATGAGTTTTTCGTCTGAAATCTTGCTGAAGGGGCCTAAGGCCATGGAGCAGGACATCAGCAAGGTCACAGTGAGTAGGAGAAAAGACCAGCTAACTCAAGAGGTAGTTGGTTAAGTGGTGTCACGCTTGGATTTTTAAAGGCTGTAGGAGGGAGAGATGACTGAAGCAAATGGGAATATTTAAAAAAGATGATAATGATGAAATAGAGGAAGCGGGGAGAGTGGGGATAGGAGAGAGTTCAAAACAAAGACTGGGAACCAACTCAGGACACTGAAACATCCTTCTATCACTTAGCCAGATCTACGAAAGATGGAAATAGCCCCACTCTGGATATCCAAGAAAGTCTACTATGTTGTCCAGCTTACTCAAGAATGTGTACATGTAGTTGGGCAAAGAATCATTTCAGCCACAGGGCTCTGTGCAGAGTTGCAGTATTGAAAATTGATGCAACTATGATCAGTACTGACTAGAGAGAAACTGTCTCTTTTATATATGCTAGGTAAAACAGAAGCTTCTGATAAATTTGACTGCACAAATATTGTCACAATGATAAAAATAGGATCACGAGCAATGGTCAGGCTCAAAGCTCCATCATCAGTATGGCTGTCATCAAGATCTTGTTGCTCAAGATTGTTTGGACTCCTGAGTGTAGAGACAGTGCCACTGTATTGTCAGTGATAGTGATAGAGTTGGTAGTGGCATGTGCTGTCAACAGCCATCCAGAGTTGAGATTTAAGTATCAGACGGTGATATAGTGACAGCTGTGATAAGACGGCAAGAGTGGGGGGTAAACAGAGTGAAGGCTTCCCGTTATATACCCTGGGAGGTAATGTCCTATTCCAAACAATGAATATCTTGTTTCATGTCAACTTTGCTGTCATTAGGTAGGGAGAGATCTCAAACAGATAAACTCCTGTGGGATAGCAAATGCACTGGAAGCTAATTTTTGTGTTGAGTTGATTGATAAATCCTTTGTGACAAGTGAGAATAAAAGAGAGCTCTAGTTGTGTACATATAAATAGGAAATTAGCTGGCAAAGTTGTCAGAGATAATTAACTCCCTAAGTCTGGGTGTCTATTCTGTTTGACATGCTAATATTACTTAGAAATACACATGCCACCTTTCTGACAGTCCTCCGTAGTGATCAGATAAACAGTTTTTGCGATGTTTGATTACAGAATGATATGGCCATTTAACCAGCTCAGCCAACTGCTCAGTATGGGACCGAGCAATTCAGGTTAGAAATTGGTTCTCGGTCCGTACTGAGTCGGCCAATCTCCCCCGAGGTAGGGTGGTGCAATTAGCTTCAGGGCCCTTGGGCAAGGGAATGGAAAAGTCAGCTAGGGTTCGTGCTCCTGATTGCTATCCAGTGCCCCATGCTATGTAAATATCAGATGAAGACAAGATCAGGCTCGGCTATGATGTTTCCCAGTGGGTAACTCACCTGTCCACCGCCAACAAAACTTGCATTTACATAGTACCTATAACATAGTAAAACATCCCAAGGTGCTTCACAGGAGCGATGATCAAACAAAATTTGACACCGAGCCCCATAAGGAGATATTACGACAGGTGACCAAATAGCTTGGTCAAAGAGGTAGGTTTAAAGGAGATGCTTAAAGGAAGAGAGAGAGAGGTGGCGAGGCGTTGAGGTTTAGAGAGGGAGGTTCATAGCTTGGGGCTGAGGCAGCTGAAGGAACGGCCGCCAGTGGTGGAGCAAAGAGAATCGGGGATGCACAAGAGGCCAGAATTGGAGGAGCGCAGAGATCTCGGAGATTTGTAGGGCTGGAGGAGCAGCAGGGAGAAAATGTTTCTTCTGGCAAGTGGGTCAGTATCCAAAGGTCACAGGTTAAAAATAATTGACAAAATAACTAGAGGGGAAATGAGGAGAAATTTTTTCACACGCAGGCTTGTTAAGATCTGGAACACCCAGCTAGTATCTTTAGAAGCAAAGGGAAGAAAATCAGAGGGGCGGGGAAAGAATAAAACAAAAATCATAATAAAGGGAAACCTTATAGAATCAGAGAATTCTAGAATCTTACAGCATAGAAGGAGATCATTAGGCCCATCGTACATGGGCCAGCTCTTTGAAAGAACTGCCAATTTAATCCCAAACCCCAGCTTTCTCCCATAACCATGTAAATTAGTTCTCTTCAGGTACATGACAAATTGCCTTTTGAAAGTTCCTACGAAATCTGCTTCCACCACCCTTTCAGGTAGTGCGTTCCAGATCTTAATAACCCTCCGTGTGAAAGAAATTCACCTCATTTCCCCTCTAGAATCATAGAACCATAGAACCATTACAGCACGGAAGAAGGCCATTCAGCCCATCGAGCCCATGCCGGCTCTCTGCAAGAGCACTACAGCTAGTCCCTCTGCCCCGCCCTTTCCCCGTAGCCCTGCAAATTATTTTCCTTCAACTACTTATCCAACTCTCTTTTGAAAGCCGTGATTGAATCTGCCTCCACCACCCTTTCAGGCAGTGCATTCCGGGTCCTAACCACTCGCTGAGTAAAAAAGTTTTTCCTCATGTCGCCCTTTGTTCTTCTGCCAATCACCTTAAATCTGTGTCCTCTGGTTCTCGACCCTTCCGCCAATGGGAACAGTTTCTCTCTATCTACTCTGTCTAGACCCTTCATGATTTTGAACACCATGGGCCAACATTTGCGATCGGAGGCTTCCCGCGGACAGACGCCTCCGACCTGCAAAAATTCTACGAATGTACCTGGTGGCCCGGAAGGTGTGGAGACTCGCGATCCTGGACCTCTCCGGGTCCACGCGGGCAGAGGCCCACGTATCCCAGGGGTGCAGGCGGTTCGTAGGCACCCCTGGGATCACGTGGGCCGGCCCAACCAATAAAAGAAGGGAATCCCCATTCATACTTATGGGAGTTGCGTACGTACCGAACTCCAATAAGTATGAATGGGGATCACTTAAAAAATACACCAACACATGAAATAATTTTTTTAAATTAAATATTTAAAATTAATTAAAATGCCATTTAATTAAATATTTTAAACAAAAATTTATGTTTTAACGGGGCTAAAAATAAACATCTTATTGTAGAGTATTTTAAATTTATAAATGAGTGATAACATTTTATTTTTCTATTTTTTAAAACTCTTATGCTGGTAAATGCAGGCGTAAGAATTTGACAGGCATTCAGTGGGCAGAAGTTGGACAAATAGCGCAACTCTTCACCCGCAGAGGCCCTTCTCCCGGGGATGCGGAGGACCTGTCAAAATAATTCTTGACAGATCGCAAGTGCCGGGTTTTAGCGCACACACTTCACATGCCTAAACCCGGAACTTGTGCGGCCCCTATTGGCGTGTACACACCTCGTACGCACCTGTAGGGGTTGCAAAATACGGCCCATTCCATATTTTAAATCTGTGACGTCTGGTTACCAACCCACTTGCCAGAGGAAACAATTTCTCCCTACTTCCTCTATCTAAACCCCATATAATTTTGAATACAACTATTTGGTCTCCCCTTAACCTCCTCTGCTCTAAGAAGAACAATCCTAGCTTTCCACATAACTGAAGTCACTCAACCCTGGTATCATCCTGGTTAAACTCCTCTGTACCCTCTCCAAGGCCTTGGCAACCTTCCTAAGGTGTGGTGCCCAGAATTGTACACAATGCCCCCGCTGAGGCCTAACCAGTGATTTGTACAGGTTAAGCATAACTTCCTTGTTTTTGTATTCAATGCCCCCTGTTTACAAAGCCAAGTATTCCATATGCTTTCATAACAGCCTTATCAACTTGCCCTGCCACCTTTGGAGTGTTGGTTACTTACAAGGTATGAACCTGCAATGATCTGAATCTGAAAACAATAACAACTTGTATTTAAAATGCGGTTTAATGTAGTAAAATGTCCTAAGGTGTTTCACAGCAGCGTTATCAAACAAAATTTGACACCGAGCCACATAAGGACATATTCGGACACATGACCAAAAGTTTGGTCAAAGAGGTAGGTTTTCAGGCGCATCTTACAGGAGGAGAGCCTCCTTGATTCAATGAGCAAGCTGACCATATACATTGTCAGTGAAGGTAGCATTGGTGGATTGGATGGGCTAAAGAAAGAAAGAACAGGATGTCTCAAAGCTCGTTACAGCTAATGAAGTGCTTTTGAAGTGTCGTAATATAGGAAACGAGGCAGCCAATTTGTGCAAAGCAGGGTTCTGCAAACAGTAATGAGATAACGATCAGATAATCTGTTTTTTGTTGATGTTGGTTGAGGAAGTGCCATGAGGTCTTTTACGTCCACTTTAGATGGCAGACTGTGTAGTGTATGTACCTTGAAGAAGGAACTATATTCTGCAGCCCATGTATACTGCAGTACCAGTAGTGACCACCCTTGTATATAAGCCTGTGTAGTAACTTTGTATAGTAGTTCCAGTTTTGTCTCCATTCAGTAAACACCTGTTATAACCAACTTCTGCAGTCCGTGTCTCAATTACACACGGACATTACATTGGCGACGAACAGATCCGAACTTACCTACAGTTCTGCACCACCTTACGGGGATCCATCCCTGAAGCGAATTTATTAGAGGTCGAAGCCAGAAGGAAGAAATCCAAAAAGAAAAAACAAACAAACAGAAGAAACGGGCGTCGACCGTGGGCAACCGCCCTCTGATTCATCGAATTCGAAGATTTGCAGGAGAGGCTGTCGAGAGCTGGGCTTGGTTATCCAGTCTATGGTGTTCCAGCTAATCGGGCTGGTGGCAGGTAGTACACTGATCCTTCCTGGGCTGCGGTGGGCTAGAGCTCAATCGGGTGGCTTTTCAACGAGGCCGAGCAGCGTTGTCGGGAAGAGGAGAGAGAGAGAGGGTGGAGCACACAGGGCGTGGCCGGTGCTACGAAGCCGGGCAGCGTACAGACCCGAGAAGAGGGAGGGAAGTGTCCCATAGGGTCTGCTCTGACGATGGGAACAGTAATTAAAATAAAAGAAAAAGAAATTAGAAGCGCAGAAAGCCGCGAGGAGCTGCAGTTTGCCACGGGGACCGCGGAGAGCAGCGTTGGCAGCAGCGCGGGGGGGAAGCGCGCGAAGACCATAGGGCATCGCCATCAAGGCATAAAAACGCCAGCAACAGCGCTGGCAGCAGCGGAAAAGACAGAAAGCGCGGGAGGCGCCATCTTAATCAAGCGGGGAAGAAGGCAAAGCGTGGGAGGCGCCATTTTGTTCAATCGGGGAAGAAGGCAAAGCGCGGGAGGCGCTATCTTAGATCTCCAAGATGCCGAAGACTGGCAATATCACTGCCTTCGATAATGCAATAGAAGACTGGACCACGTATGTGGAAAGAGTCGAAGTATATTGCAAGGCAAATGAAGTAGCCGATGAGAAAAAGGCATCGGTACTACTAAACTTAATGGGCGCAAGAACGTACGGCCTATTGCGGAACCTGATCACTCCAGTCAAACCGATGGAGAAGAGTTTTAACGAAATTGTTCATATCCTACAGGAACACCTAAATCCTACACCGCTGCTGATAGCAGAAAGATTGAAATTCCACAAGAGAAATCAGCATAAAGATGAGAGCAATGCTGATTACCTTACGGAACTACGCAAGCTATCAAAGCACTGCCAGTTCGGAGCAGGACTGGCAGATACCCTACGGGACAAATTTGTCTGTGGACTCCTGAATGAAGGAACCCAGAAGAGGTTACTCTCAGAGAAAGAGCTGATGCTAGATAAGGCTTTCAGCGTGGCAGTATCGTACGAAGCAGCAGCAAGGGGAGCTGCGGAAATACAGCAAAAGCCACAGGAATACGGCACCCATGAAATGACATGGAGATTTGAAAAATGTTATCGCTGCGGCCGAACAACCCATGACCAGAAGGACTGCTGGTCTAAGGACAAAACATGCAGGCAATGCGGAAAGATGGGACACATTGCATGAGTTTGCAGGTCCGGGAAGAAGACTAACGACAACAAAAAGACTACTAAGGAAAAGTACAGGAAAGTACAAAAGATGACGGACAGTAGTTCCGAAGACCAGAAGAGTGATAGTGAATCCGGGAACAAGAGACTAAGCTGTCTCAAACTACACAACGTAATCACAAAAGAGGATCACCGAACCATTTGGGTCACCCTCACGATAGCAGGGTCCAAAGTCAAAATGGAATTGGATACAGGATCAGCTCTGACCGTCATGAATCGATGAGACTATGAGCAGCTATTCTCACACATACCCTTGAAAGACACATCCATTGTCTTGAAGACATATACGGGGCAGAAAGTATACCCCAGAGGGAAAATAAGGGTGCCTGTCGAATACAACGGCAAGGAAATACAGAAATTGTATCTGTACATACTGCAAGATGTTGGACCACCGTTATTGGGATGTGAATGAATCAGAAAGATAAGTTTAGAGTGGCACTCCATTCAGGCACTGACTGTGGCTGGTAAAAAGGATGACGACGTCACACCTGGACGATTGTCAAAAAAATCTTGGCTAACGCTAAAGAGGTATTTCAACAAGAACTGGGAACTCTTAAAGACGTAACCGCCTCGATAAAAATAGAAGAGAATGCAATTCCCAAGTTTTTCAAAGCAAGACTGGTACCGTATGCAATTCGCCCAGCCGTCGAGGCAGAGCTGGATAATCTGGAGAATGCAGGCATGTTAACTAAGGTAGACTGGAGCAAGAAAACGTTAAACAATAAGTCTGAGGAGCCAAGGAAGGTTCGCATCTGTGGGGACTTCAAGGTAACTGTGAACCCAGTCCTTCACACAGTACAGTATCCTCTTCCGAGGATAGAAGATATTTTCGCCTCACTATCTGGAGGGAAACGTTTTACAAAAATTGACCTAGTGCAAGCATATTTGCGGATGGAGGTTGAAGAATCCTCTAGGAAATATCTCACGATAAATACTCACAAAGGTCTTTACCAGTATAATTGACTGGTATTTGGAGTTGCATCAGCTCCGGCTATATGGCAAAGAGCGATGGAACAAGTCCTGCAAGGGATTCCGGGGACTCAGTGTTACTTGGACGACATCCTAGTGACAGGTGAAAATGACAGTGAGCACCTTGCCAACCTGGAGCAGGTGCTCACTAGACTAAGAGAACATGGGCTACGAGCCAATCGCCCCAAGTGTGACTTTTTTAAGAAACAAATATCGTATTGTGGCCACGTGATTGATGAAGAGGGGTTACATAAGTCCCCTGACAAAATTGAAGCGGTAGTTAAGGCTCCAGCGCCTGAAAATGTGTCGCAACTGAGGTCATTCCTCGGATTCGTGAATTACTACCATAAGTTTTTGCCGAATTTGTCCACAATTCTGCACCCACTGAACGCCCTGCTACAAACTGGAGTAGCATGGAAATGGAGTGATGAATGTAAGCGGGCCTTTCAGAAGTGTAAAGGCCTGATCACTTCAAGAGAAGTATTGGCTCACTACAACCCATCACTACCGATAAGACTGGCGTGTGATGCGTCTCCCTATGGCGTTGGAGCGGTACTGTCACATAAATCCCTTGATGGTTCAGAGAGGCCGATAGCTTTTGCGTCACACTCATCAACTGCAGCCGAGCGTAACTACGCCCAGATTGACAGAGAAGCCCTCAGCCTGGTGTGGGGGGTGAAGAAGTTCAATCACTATCTGCATGGACAGAAATTTACTCTACTAACTGATCATCAACCTCTTGTCTCCATTTTCAACCCTAAGAAGGGCGTCCCGATAATGACAGCACAACGGCTACAGAGGTGGTCCCTTTTCCTAGGGGCACACCAATATGACATCAAGTACAAAGGAACTAAACAGCATGGGAATGCTGATGGATTGTCGCGCCTACCATTGCCGACGGTGGAAGAAGCACCTGCATTGGATCCTGTGGAGATATTCCACTCGACCATAGTCGAATGTCTCCCTATGACGAATGCAAACATAGAAAAGGAAACACGAAATGACCTGACACTCTCCAGGGTCTATGATTTAACGGTGAAGGGATGGCCAGCACATGGCGAACCACTGTTGCCAGCATTCTCGCCGAGAAGAGAACAGCTGTCAGTGTGCCGAGGAACCTTGATGTGTGGATCCAGAGTAGTAATTCCACCCAAATTGAAGGATAGAGTGCTCAATGAGCTTCATGAGGGTCATCTGGGAGGGGTAAATATGAAGAACTTAGCCAGAGCGTTTGTGTGGTGGCCGGGAATCGATAGAGAAATCGAAGAGATGACCAAGAGCTGTACAGGATGCCAGAAGGTCCAAAACGCCCCACCACAAGCTCCTCTACATCCATGGGAGTGGCCCTCATCTCCATGGCAAAGGGTACACATTGATTTTGCTGATCCATTTATGGACTTGATGTTTTTAATTGCGGTGGATGCACATTCAAAGTGGCCAGAGGTAATAAAAATGTCCTCAACCACCACAGAAAAAACTATCACAGTCTTACGAACCATATTCGCCAGAAATGGGCTGCCTGAACAGATTTGCTCCGACAATGGACCACAGTTTGTGTCTGAAGAGTTCCGGAGGTTCTTAAAGAACAATGGTGTTAAGCATTACTGTACTGGCCGCGCTAGACGTGCTCCTATCTAGCTATCCAGCAAGTTAAACACTCATTCATAATAATTCTTCCTGAAGCGGTTGCTGTTTTGAAGCTTTTACTTGAAGAAATTTGTGAAACTGTAAACAAAGACAAAGTATGTTTTTACATAAACTGAGTACTACACATTCGATATTACACAAGATATAAACATATTTACAACAGTAGAATAGACTAATTGTATAACTAACTAACATTTGTAACTAACTTCTGTAACTATTAAATATTAACCTTTTATAAACATAGTATTATCAAAATATTACTCTGACAACATTGCTATTATGCTAAGAACTAAAGATACTCACAGATATTGCGTTTGGCCTAACATATGAAGTCAGATTACACTGGATTGAAAATCCCTCATGGAATTCTCCATTACTCAAGTCAGGTTTTTCCTGGTAAAACTGCTTCCTGGGGTCAACAGGAAGAAATGTAGGAAGGTCAAATGACCTCTCACAGGAAGAAAGGAACAAAGGTCAAATAACCTCACACAGGAAGAAAGGAACAAAGGTCAAATGACCTCACACAGGAAGAAAGGTCAGATGACCTTTCCAGCATACAAACTGTTAACACAATAACCGCCACCAGAGGGTGCTATCTGCACACATAAAATGTTCAGAATGTCACATAATGTCCATCAGTCCAGAACACTCCCCGTCTGGGGTCATTAACGACTCCACATAGTCCGAACTCTACTTGTCACTGGAGTCCTCTGGCGACAAAAGAAGAACCACCTCAGAGACGGTCCGTCAGTGTCGATGATAGGATGCAGCTTCATTAGACTGCTGTGAGGAGGTAGGTTGCGTTCTGCTACGCACAGTTCAAATCTGGGTATGGTGAGGTCTGGCTGGGGCGCCAACTTGCCTCTATCAAAGACGAAGCCGATTTTGCTTTGTCCTTCTTGAGTGGTGACCTTCAGATAAGCCACACTTGCAATGGCCTTAGCGGATGCGTCTGCAAAGACACAAAGCTCTTTGAATTGTGCATTTAAGGGAGAGAAAGATGAATAGCAGCGAGGTATTCGGATCTCCTGTAAGTCTTGGAGTGAGTCTCTCCATCTGTCCCACTCTGCTTCCATCTCTTCAGGGACAGGTGAATCCCACTCTTCAGCGCGTGTGGAGAGTTCCCTGAGGAGCAGCCTGCCTTGTATGGTGACAGGGGCTAAGAAGCCAAGAGGGTCGTATAGGCTGTTGACTGTAGAGAGCACTCCTCTACGTGTGAAGGGTTTCTTGGCATCTAAGACTTGGAACGTGAACGTGTCTGTTGCTATGTTCCACGACACCCCTAGGCTATGCTGTAGGGGGAGGTCATCAGTGAAGAGGTCTAGGTCCTTGACGTCCTTAGCACGATCTTCAGGGGGGAATGCCTCCATCACTGCTGGTCTGTTAGAGGCTATCTTATGCAACCTGAGGTTGGACAGTGCAAGTAGTTCCTGGGCTCGTCCGAGGGTACTGATGGCCTCTGCTTCGGTCGGGAATGACTTCAGTGCGTCGTCGACGTAGAACTCTCGTTCGATGAACCCTCTCACATCACTGCCAAAGTCGTCGTCTTCTTCCTTGGCAGCCCTCCTTAGTCCGTATATGGCGACAGCAGGGGATGGGCTATTCCCAAAGACATGGACACGCATTCTGTAGTCCACAATGTCTCTATTAGGGTCATTGTCCCGAAACCACAGGAAGCGGAGGAAGTCTCTGTGGTCTTCTCTCACCACGAAGCAATGAAACATGTGCTGGATATCGGCAGTGATGGTGACGGGCTCTTTCCTGAATCTCATGAGCACTCCCAAGAGGCTGTTGTTAAGATCAGGCCCTGTGAGGAGTACGTCATTGAGAGAGACGCCCTGATATGGTGCACTGGAGTCAAACACCACGCGGATCTGTTCCGGCTTTTTGGGGTGATAGACTCCGAAGGAAGGGAGGTACCAACACTCTTGGCCTTCCTGGAGTGGAGGAGCTATCTCTGCATGATCGTTGACAAGCATTTTCTTGACAAATTCTAGGAAGTGTGCTTTCATCTCTGGCTTCTTCTCTAGAGTGCGACGGAGTGAGTTAAGACGATTATAGGCATAACCCCTGTTGTTCGGCAGCCGTCGTCTGGGGTTCCGGAAGGGTAAGGGTGCAACCCAGCTGTTAGAGCTGTCACGAGAGACCTCATTGTCCATAATCTGGAGGAACCTCATGTCGTCGATCGATGGAGCAAGTTTGTGGTCGTTGGCGGTGCGACAGAAGACTGACTGACCCGGGTTCTCTCCAGTGAGCATCATCTGTGTGCTGTCTGCGGAGATCAGCGCTGGGGTTTTCTGAGGCTGAGCCGTATGACTGAACTTCTCTGTCACTCGGATCTGACTACTGCATGGGGTAAGGTAGCGTGGATGACCATTCTCCAAGATGGAAGTCTTGAGTGTGCTCACCTGAGATGGCTTGTGAGCGCCCTTGAGGCACACATCTCCAACAACGACCCAGCCGAGGTCTAGCCTTTGGGCGAAAGGGGCGTCATGTGGACCGTTGATCTTCTCCCTTATCTTATGCACCCTCAGGATGTCTCTTCCCAACAACAGAAGTATGCTTGCATCTGGATCAAGAGGTGGGATCTCGTCTGCAATGCGTCTCAGATGACGGTGATGACGAGCTGCATTCGGAGTGGGAATCTCAGAACGGTTGACGGGGACTTGATTACCTTCGATGAGTGTAGGAAGGGGGAGACTAATCTTCCCGTCGACTGACTCAAGAACGTAACCGCAGGCCCTCCTGCCGGCTGTCTCTGAAAGTCCAGCACACGTCTTCAGCGTGTAAGGCGACGGACTTCCTTTGATCTTGAAGATGTTGAAGAACTCGGATCTTGCTAGAGAACGATTGCTTTGTTCATCTAGTATGGCATACATCTTTTCAGATTCCTGGCGACATCCCGCAGGGTACACATTAACGAGGCATATCTTGGAGCATGCTCTTGCGCTCACTCCTTCTCCACACACCTCGGTGCACCTGGATGTAATCTCCGTACCAGCAGCTCCCTCTCTCTCCCCGCCGTGCTCTGATGCGGGAGGAGGCGTTTCTGACTTCCAAGGAGCTGGGCCTGGGTGTAGTGCTGAAACGTGCCGATCACTTTCACATTCAGTGCATTTTGCATCCACCTTGCAGTTCTTGGCGAGATGGCTCGTGGACGAGCAGCACCTGAAACATATAGAGTTCTCTTTAAGATATTGTTTCCGATCTTCCAGGGACATCTCCCTGAAGCCTCTGCACTTCTTTAAAGGATGGGGCATGTTGTGGATAGGGCATTGTTTGCTCATATCCTCAGGTTTCTTCTGAATCTTTGTGTGCTCAGTTGAGGACACTTGCATTCTGTGGACAGATATTGGTGTCTTTCCATGTCTGTCGAACTTGTCTCTTCTGGCAAGTGCTGGTTGGGAGGAGAAGAAGTTGAAGCTGGGGTCGTTCCTGGCTTTGGCTTCTTTACGGATGAATTTAACGAACGCAGAGAATGGTAGGAACGCCACGTTGTGCTTTAGCTTGAACTTTGATCCAAACGTTATCCACTTCTCCTGCAGGTTAAATGGAAGCTTCTCAATGATGGGACTTACCCCTCTGGAAGTGTCTAAGTACGATAGACCGGGTAGGTAGCCGTCCTGCTTTGCGGCTTCGAGTTCCGACAGCAGATCTCCAAGGTCGCGGAGCTTCTGGGGTTCCTTACTCGTCCACCTCGGAAAGTTCGCCAACCTGTCAAAGAGAGCCCTTTCAATGGCTTCGGGCGAGCCGTAGCTTTCTTCCAGCCTCACCCAAGCCTTCTTCAACCCCTCTGGCAGCTGCCCCACATTGGCCGCTTTTATCCTGCAGGCCTGTCCGGCGGACTCTGGGCCGAGCCACTTGATAAGGAGGCCGAGCTCTTCTCCTGCCGACAGGTCTAAGCTCGATATGGCATCATGGAAGCAGGACTTCCAAGCCCGATAATTCTCTGGCCTGTCATCAAACTTGATTAACCCCGAAGTCACCAGCTGGGTGCGTGCAAGGTATTTGGCGAGGTCGTAGGTGCTGGGACCTGGGCCAGGGTTGCCTTGGCTGGGGGCTCTGTTGGGGGTCTCAAGGGACCGAGAGGGGATTTGTCTCCGACTTTCTCTATTCGGCGTCCTATTCCTTTGCACTGTGTCTTCCGTTCTGCTGGGGGAGACTCTGCGGCTTGAGGCACGCCGTCTGCTTTGACGTCGGTTGGCAACTTGTGGCATGTTATACGACGTGTCTGCGTCTGTAGAGATGTGCGGGCCTCCATCCCTATCTCCTGCAAACTGTATGTCGGCATGGTCGCTCACGTAATCTATGGTGCGCTGTCGTGGACTCTGCCACGGAACGGGAATTAAAGGTTTGTGGATCAGCTCCCTCCAAAATTGCCTCGAATACTTGTGTCTCGGCTAATGCAGCATCTATCTCTTTTTGTTGCTGCAGAGCGTCTAATGTGGCTTGGAGACGGGCCTGTTCAGCCTGGCGTTCCGCTTGGTGTCGGGCCTGTTCCGCTTGGAATTCAGCTTGGAGTCGGGCCTGTTCTGCTTGGAATTCAGCTTGGAGTCGGGCCTGTTTTGCTTGGAGCCGGGCCTGTTCTGCTTGGGGTTCAACTTGGAGACGGGCCTGACTTACTTTTATTTCTATTTCACTGTCCGTATGCGCAGCTCTAGCCTGAGCTGCTCCTAGTTTAGCCCGTGCTCTGGCGAGGGCTATGCTTACTCTAGAACCACCCGATGACCGTGAGCCAACTTGCGACCTGTAGTAACCGGTGCTTATAGACCGATTGTCACATTCTACAGTTTCGTCTGCCTGTTTAAGGTCTTCTACTTGCTGCAAAGCATTTTCGTTATTATCTTCTGACATGTTGATGTGAGGTAGATGTGCTCTACGAGGTTAAGGCTTACTCTGGGCTCCTCCTGCTCCGCTCTTCACAGCTAGCCGTATTGCTATCTTTTCACTGTACTGGCCGCGCTAGACGTGCTCCTATCTAGCTATCCAGCAAGTTAAACACTCATTCATAATAATTCTTCCTGAAGCGGTTGCTGTTTTGAAGCTTTTACTTGAACAAATTTGTGAAACTGTAAACAAAGCCAAAGTATGTTTTGTACATAAACTGAGTACTACACATTCGATATTACACAAGATATAAACATATTTACAACAGTAGAATAGACTAATTGTATAACTAACTAACATTTGTAACTAACTTCTGTAACTATTAAATATTAACCTTTTATAAACATAGTATTATCAAAATATTACTCTGACAACATTGCTATTATGCTAAGAACTAAAGATACTCACAGATATTGCGTTTGGCCTAACATATGAAGTCAGATTACACTGGATTGAAAATCCCTCATGGAATTCTCCATTACTCAAGTCAGGTTCTTCCTGGTAAAACTGCTTCCTGGGGTCAACAGGAAGAAATGTAGGAAGGTCAAATGACCTCTCACAGGAAGAAAGGAACAAAGGTCAAATGACCTCACATAGGAAGAAAGGAACAAAGGTCAAATGACCTCACACAGGAAGAAAGGTCAGATGACCTTTCCAGCATACAAACTGTTAACACAATAACCGCCACCAGAGGTTGCTATCTGCACACACAAAATGTTCAGAATGTCACATAATGTCCATCGGTCCAGAACAATTACACATCCGCCCCATATCATCCAGCCACCAATGGATTGGCTGAGAGGTTCATTCAAACATTCAAGAAGGCTATCAAGGCAATGTGTAATGAAGACATACCCCTACAACACAAGGTGGATAACTTCTTGTTTGCCTACCGGAATGCGATACATGCGGTTACCAACCAAACTCCAGCCATGATGTTCTTCAATCGAAGACTAAGATGCCGCTTGGATTTGGTTAAGCCAAACATCAGAAGAGATGTGGAGAACAGGCAGTTTCAGAATATGAATGAAAGGCCAACCAGGAGTTTCAAGATAGGTCAACCAGATTTGGCCCGGGACTACCGCACAGAGAAATGGCAGCCAGGAACGATCTGTACACGGCAAGGACCTCTAATGTATACCGTGGACATTGGAGAGAGCATTGTAAGACGCCATGCTGACCAGATTCTAGAGTCACTGGAAAACGCCAAATCTACACCACGATCCTATACACCTGGTGATGAAACCGAAGTAACAATTGCATCTACCTCAGAATCAGTGATATTGGAAGCAGACGAACCAAACAACGACGTTGATCCCGAATCAACTTTGCCAGAATAACCTGATACCCCAAAGAGGCATTATCCGGACAGAATCAGGAAGCCTCCTCAAAGACTGAATTTATAAGAACATAAGAACATAAGAAATAGGAGCAGGAGTAGGCCAATCGGCCCCTCGAGCCTGCTCCGCCATTCAATAAGATCATGGCTGATCTGATCCTAACTGCCAATCCACTATCACAGAACCATCTCCTGCATCTAACAGAATTAGACACACGAAATAGGAGCAGGATCAGGCTACACGGCCCCTGGGCCCGCTCCGCTACCCACAGGGCCATGACCGATCCGAACCTAGACTCATGTCCAAATTCCTGCCCGCTCCCCATAACCCTTAATTCCCTTTACTTCTAGGAAACTGTCTATTTCTGTTTTAAATTTATGTAATGATGTAGCTTCTACAGTTTTTTGGGGCAGCATATTCCATGGACCTACCACCCTCTGAGTGAAGTAGTTCCTCCTCATCTCAGTTTTGAAAGAGCAGCCCCTTATTCTAAGACTATGCCCCCTAGTTCTAGTTTCACCCATCATCGGGAACATCTTCCCTGCATCCACCTGATCCAACCCCTTTACAATCTTATATGTTTCAATAAGATCGCCTCTCATTCTTCTGAACTCCAATGAGTAGAGTCCCAATCTACTCAACCTCTCCTCATATGTCCATCCCCTCATCCCCGGGATTAACCGAGTGAACCTTCTTTGTACTGACTCGAGAGCAAGTATGTCCTTTCTTAAGTATGGACACCAAAACTGTACGCAGTATTCCAGGTGCGGTCTCACCAATACCTTGTACAACTGAAGCAATACCTCCCTATTTTTATATTCTATCCCCCTAGCAATGAAAGCCAACATTCCATTGGCCTTCTTAATCACTTGCTGCACCTGCATACTAACCTTTTGAGTTTCGTGCACCAGGACCCCCAGATCCCTTTGTACTTCAGTACTTTCTAGTTTCTTGCCATTAAGATAATAACTTGCTCTACGATTTTTCCTGCCAAAGTGCATAACCTCACACTTTCCATTATTGTATTCCATCTGCCAAATCTCTGCCCACTTACTTAGCCTGTCTATGTCCCCTTGAAGGTTTTTTATGTCCTCCTCACTCACTACTTTCCCCCCATCTTAGTATCATCTGCAAACTTTGATATGTTACACTCGGTCCCCTCCTCCAAATCGTTAATATAGATTGTAAAGAGTTGGGGACCCAGCACTGACCCCTGCGGAACACCACTAGTTACTGATTGCCAGTCTGAGAATGAACCATTTATCCCAACTCTCTGCCTTCTGTTAGATAGCCAATCCTCTATCCATGCCAGAATATTACCCCCAATCCCGTGATTTTTTATCTTAAGCAATAATCTTTTGTGTGGCACCTTGTCAAATGCCTTTTGGAAGTCTAAATACACTTCGTCCACTGGTTCCCCTTTATTCACCCTATATGTTACTTCCTCAAAGAACTCCAGCAAATTTGTCAAACATGACTTCCCCTTCATAAAACCATGCTGACTTTGTCCTATTAAATTATGATTATCCAAATGTCCTGTTACTGTCTCCTTAATAATGGACTCCAACATTTTACCTACCACAGATGTTAGGCTAACCGGTCTATAGTTTCCAGCCTTCTGTCTACTGCCCTTTTTAAGTAAGGGTGTTACATTAGCAGTTTTCCAGTCTGCCGGGACCATTGCCGAGTCCAGGGAGTTTTGGAAAATTATTACCAATGCATCCACAATCCCTACCGCCACCTCCCTCAAGACCCTAGGATGTAAGCCATCAGGTCCAGGTGATTTATCCGCCTTGAGTCCCATTATTTTACCGAGTACCACTTCCTTAGTGATTTTGATCGTGTTTAGCTCCTCCCCCCCTATAGCCCCCTGTTTGTCCAGTGTTGGGATATTCTTAGTGTCCTCTACTGTAAAGACTGATGTAAAATATTCATTCAGTGTTTTTGCCATCTCCATATTTCCCACCATTAATTTCCCGGTCTCATCCTCTAAGGGACCAACATTTACTTTAGCCACCCTTTTTCTTTTTATATAACTATAAAAACTCTTACTATCTGTTTTTATATTTTTTGCTAATTTACTTTCATAATCTATCTTCCCTTTCTTAATCAATCTTTTTGTTATTTTTTGCTGTCTTTTAAAGTTTTCCCAATCCTCTATCCTCCCACTAGATTTGGCTACCTTATATGCCCTTGTTTTTATTCAAATACTATCCTTAACTTCTTTACTTAGCCACGGATGGCTGCCTTTTCTTTTACACCCTTTTCTTCTCAGTGGAATATATTTTTTTTGGAAGTTGTAAAATAACTCCTTAAATGTACACCACTGATCATGTATCGTCTTACCCTTTAATCTATTTTCCCAATCCACTCTACTCAATTCCGCTCTCATACCTTCATAGTCTCCTTTATTCAAGCTTAGCACGCTTGTTTGAGATCCAACCTTCTCACCCTCTAATTGAATATGGAATTCAACCATGTTATGGTCACTCATTCCAAGGGGATCCTTTACGAGGACATTTTTAATTAATCCTGTCTCGTTACACAGGACCAGATCTAAGGTTGCCTGCCCCCTGGTCGGTTCAGTTACATACTGCTCAAGAAACCCATCCCTAATACACTCAATTTATAATTGATTAACTTCAGCTAATGTATATAGCAACTGTAATTGTAAATATGTTATTTAATTATTAATCGAATGTTATGTACTGTTTAGCTAAAAGGGGAGGAATTGTAGTGTATGTACCTTGAAGAAGGAACTATATTCTGCAGCCCCTGTATACTGCAGTACCAGTAGTGACCACCCCTGTATATAAGCCTGTGTTGTAATTTTGTATAGTAGTTCCAGTTTTGTCTCCAGTCAGTAAACACCTGTTATAACCAACTTCTGCAGTCCGTGTCTCAATTATACACGGACATTACAGACTGGGCCTAGGTTTAAAGTCTCATCTGAAAGATGGCATCTCTGATAGTGTAGCATTCCCTCAGTACTGCACTGCTGTGTCAGCCTGGATGATATGCTCAAGCCTCTGCAGTGGGACTTAACTCCACAACCCCTGACTCAGAGGCGAGTGTGCTGCCCACTGAGCCACGGCTGATCCTTTGTCAAAAAGATATTGGCCCAGAAATTCGGGTCTCCACAGGTGAGTACGTGCAGGGTTTCTCCAGGAGGGTAAGTCTCCAGCAGTTACACATATACAGGAAACTTTCGATTTACCGGCACCTAAATAACCAGAAATCTTGGTTAACCGGCAAAATTCAGGAGTAGGTTCATGCTTCATATGGCTTGCCTTCGTCAATCTGTTGCTGTGCAAGGGTGTGGCTGCAGCTGTTGCTAAGCTACAGAGATGCTTGGAACTTGTGGCCATTGTTCTGAACATGTTGCTAAGCAACAGGGTTTGTTGCTTTATACGGAGCTCTCAGCTCTCCCTATCTTTTACTATAGCACTCGGTTATTCGGAATTGTTGATGAACCGGCACCACGTCGGTCCCGTCGGTGCCGGATAAAAAAAAGTTTCCTGTAAAAAGCAGTCACAAGGCTTGCTTTTAACAAGGTAAGTGGTGAATTAATTCAAATTAAAACATTTGTTCCACAGGTTTATTATTTTTAAATACTTTGAAGAAATGTTTATTTTTAGCCCCGTTAGAAAATGTAATTAATTTTTCAAAAATTTAAGTTATTGTTTAATATAGTTATTTTATGTAATTTATAGTTATTTTAAAAATGTGATTAAAAAAAAAATTATTTGAAGTTTTAGTGATGTTTTGGGGCTTATAGTATTTATAGTTTTGACAGCTCTTCCTGTCAATTTTATGAATGGGCATTTCCCTGCTACCATTGACTCTCCATGGCCCACGTGATCCCAGGGGACGCATCGAACTAACTGCGCCCCTGGGATATGCAAGCACTGCGTGCCGGCAGCTGGAGGAGGCCCAGGGTCGGAATCCCACGCGGGCCCACAGCTCAACGGCCGGCGCGCTAGGTAAGTGCATGTTGGAGGCTTGCACCCGCGGGAAGCCTCCGACCCGAATTTCTGGGCCAAGCTTGTGTTTTTGGATGGATAATTAATTTTTGTGGGGGAGGATTTCCCGTGATGATGTTAGGTTGTAGGTCATTGCTAGGAGAAGTTGCCAAGATGGTTTTCTCACACTCAGATATGGGCCAATCAACTGCTCCATGTTAACGCATTCACACTTTTCCATTGAATTTGACTGCACATTTTGCAAAAAATGTTTTAGAGACATATTTTCAAATGGCCTTGTCTAGGTTACAAATTATATTTTGGCATTTTAACGGGATAAATATTTACAAAGAACAGATGCAGAAATCTAAGCAAAGCAGAATTCCCAACAGGTCAGTCAGCATCTGAAAGGCAGGCTAACGTTTGGATCTTCATCGGAACTGGGAAAGTGACACAAGAGAAGGAAAGCAAAGAGAGTGAGGGGAGAACAATATGTGGAGGTCAAAATTTTCAATATATTAATTTGGCTCACAAAGTGACAGCTAATAGGCATAATAGTGTGAGAATAGATTTCAATTGCTGCCTTTGTGCTCGCTGAAATAACCAGGATACCCTGAAGACAAAATAATCTCCAATAAAACCAGAAAGGGAATTCAGGAGAAATTCCTTTAGCACATAGGGACAGGAGGAGGCCATTCAGCCCCTCATCCCTGTTCCGCAATTCAATGAGATCATGGTTGATCTGAATCCTAACTCCATCCACCCGCCTTGACTCCAAACCCTTGGCTAGCAAAAAAATCTATTGATCTTGTAACATTTGCATATCGAATTATCATTGGCCTGCAGGCATCTGTAAGGAATACCTATTATATTCACATGTGATCACATGCTGAGTTGTCATTGGTCTGCAGGCATCTGTAAGGACTGCTATTGTTTAGAAGACCCAGGGGGTCCTAACTCCATTTTGTCCACACGGTGCTATATGATTGAGTTCATCAGACCTGATGCTTCATTAAAATAGTTTAAACTGTAATACTCCGTTGTCCTGCAATTTATTATTTTTGTACAAAGTGTGCAAAACAAGACAGATCTCAGATTTAAATTTATTAATTGAGCTAGCATTTTATCTAAAGAGTCATGGAGCGGTTGAGGTGAATAGCATCGATGCATTTAAAGGGAAGCTAGAAATGCATATGATGGAGAAAGGAATAGATGGATATGTTGAGAGGGTAAGATGAAGAAAGGATGGGAGGAGGCTTGTGCGGAACATAAACACCAGCGTTCTGTGCTGTCGGCTCTATGTAGCCTTTTGCTGCTGCCATTCTCTCCGGCCAAAGAAGCAGAGAAATATTGTGAAGGGATGGGATTTTTAAACCAGAAAAGTGCACTTACATTCCAGGGCAGACTTCAGTCAAGAACATATTAAAAACATTTCTATCAAAACCTTCAGGCACCTTTAAATTCTAAGGGGAAAAAATTCAGTTGTTTGCGCCTCCCGTTAGCGCCTTAAGAGGGCACTAATGGGGCGCAAAGCAACTAGCGCCCGGGCGCGGTACTGCCCACACCTCCCGCAAAATTCAGCAGGTTAGTGGTGGCGCTAACCGGTAGCGCCCTGCGGCGCTGTGCCGCTGGCCATGACATCATTGGTGTGCGCTGCGCCCCGCTCACGCCCCGGCCACGATCTTCGGGAGCGTCCCCTGACTTACCACCGGATGCTATGTCCGACGGGGTCAGGGGGGCCTACCTGCGGTCAGGGAGGCGCAATTTAAAGGCGAGGTGCGGGGCGGCCATTTTTGTTGCTGGCCGCCTGCCAGCACCTGCCTGCGCTCCCGTCCCAGACCTCCTGAAACGCCCCCTCCCCCCCGCCGCGGAGTGCTGGCTGCGCTCCAAGAGCCCTGCACTCCCGATCCCCAGGGGCCCAGCTGGGCCCCAGGTCGTGCTGCACAAGGCCCCTCCCCTTTAAGAAGGGGAGGAAGGCCTGCAATACCCCGGCGCGACGTGTCGCAGCGTGTGGCACTGCGGCACATAACGCCACAATATTGACTCACAGTGCCCCAAGAGGGATGCAGGGCGCTTCCAGTAGTGCCCCGCTTTCCTCTTGGGGCGCAACCACTCAATTTCCGGCGCGGGGACGCTAATTTTTCCGGGGCGCTACTTTTAGTGACCCATCGAAGTTAGCGCTCCAATTGGGGCACTACTCAATTTTTAGCCCTAACAGTTTAAAACTACAGGAAACTTTCGTTTAACTGGAGGTTAAAAGTCCGGAAAGCTCTATCTACCGGCAAAATTCAGGAGCCGCTTCCTATAAGTTTTTTTTACTTCTTGTTGCTTTTTTTTTCCCAGTCAGGCTCTGCAAAGTCTGTAGCTAAGCAACAGCTTCAGCTAGAGACGCTTGCAGCTGCGGCCGACTGTTTTGAAGCTGTTGCTAAGCAACAGGGTTTGTTGATTCACACGGAGCTGAAAAGCTCTGTATGTTTTAACATTAGTGCTGGTTTATACGGCAGTTTTGATGGGACGGCACCAACTCGGTCCCGTCAGTGCCGGATACCAGAAAGTTTCCTGTATCAGGAGCAACCAAAACACTCACTCGCCTTCTTCCAAAGACATCAAGGCCAGTAAGCAGCGATTCAGCAGCACTTCTTTCGATTTTCTTCCTGTTGCTCCATGCCCTTTTAATCAGCCTCAGGCCTTTAAAGTAGGCTGACCATGGGGGTATTTTATCGGGGGGATCAGCGGGTGCACTTGGCGGCAGGTCGGGTTGGGACTCTGCTCTCAACCCGCCGCCACGCGACTTTCCCAAATGTTGGATCTGTCAGACCCAACACGCAGTGGCGGGGGAGGCAATTCAGGTCATTATGGCCTTGTTAACAGCCCATTAAAAAGTATTTTGAGCTCACCTTTACATTTCACGAGGTCATCCATGTGGTCCACGCTGCTTGGGGATCATGTCATGTAAGCAGGTCGGGAGTTGTATGACCATGGGATCATTTCATTACTTGACAGCTGCAAATGTGCTATAAAAGCTCCCATCTCACAGCTGTTCACTTTACAAGCTCAGAAGCCGTTGCTTACTGCATTTAGAAGGCAGATTGAGCTTTATGCAGGTTTCAAGTGTTTGGAGTAAACTCTGTATCCAGTATCACCTCATTGGAACAACCTCTCTCACCATTGACAGATCGCTTCTGTCATCTCTACTTCACCTGCCATCTATATCATCAGCATCGGTGCCCTTGAAACTATCTCACCTTGGTCCTCAGAATCCCACCACGATCAGCCCCAACACCAGCAGCACCAGTCACACCAGCAGCACTAACAACACCACCAACCTTCTCCGCAATCACCTGATGCTGTTCAGGACACAGGGCATCAGCACCCGACAACAATGCTGCCTGGGAGGCCAGGGATGGCCTCACCATGGCCAGATTTACTTCACTTGATGCTATACACCCTGGCTGCCACATGATGTGCCAGGTTGGCACCATCCCACACCAACACCATAAAGCATCCCTACAATGCCCAAGCCATTCCTTTCACACTCACCACCATTGTGGAGGGTACTGTTATGTTTCACCATTCACTGCAACTCACTAATCCACTTCCAAAGGTGCACACAGATCTGTCCAAGAACGCAAAGTGTTGAAAATAAAGATTTCAATGTTTGACACCACATTAACAGAAACTTTACATGAACATTGGCTAAAACACACAAGTGCCTACCCTTGTGTGTTGTTAGTTGATATGATTGGACTAGGATGAAGGTGAGTTTGAGGGGTGGCTAGTGAGATGGGGAAGTGATAATATAGATAAAGAGGGATGGGTGGAGGTGCAAGGTAAGTTGGTGTGAGTAAGGATGTGCAGGAGTAGGGTAGGGAAGGCAGAGTGATGGGGATATGATGAGAGACACAGCAGGATGTGGTTGAGTGTGGCTTGGCAGTAATGTTTCTTGACCTACTGAGATAATTGAAAGGTTTGTGCCACTGCAGCCAGGTCCTCCTGACCACATCCATGCTTGTGTCCTCCTGTGCAATGTGCAACCAGGCTGCGTTGGCCAGCTGGGGAGGTCTCTACCGCCCATTGGAAGGGAAGAGAACCTCCCTGCGTGCTGTGACTCCCTCCATAAGCAAATGGAGGGAATCATGGGAGAGCCTGGGTGCAGCTGTGCACCTCTGTGCAGTGCTTGTCAGTGTTTGCAGCACCTCAATGCTGTAGAAGACTGACAGCACAAATGTCAAAATCAATTTGGACATGGTCCCTTTAACGAGACCGACTGATGACGCGTCATCAAATGACGTAATCAGACCTATTTCCTTCAATTGGCCGGGAAACGCGCTGGGCGGGGCTTAACAAGCCCATTCAACGTTGGGGTTAGGGGGATTGGGCAAATGCACTGCGGCCACAGAGCACGATCCCTACATAAATTAAAGTCCCTCAGTGAGTCCACCCCTTCCTCTGGTGGAAAACAGGAGATTGACATCCCTCCCACCAATTGGAACCTGCCCCGCCTCACAGCCCCGCCCACTTTATTGACCAACCGCAGGGCAGCTCAGGGTCGTGGCTCCTGATTTGAACCCACTGAAAGTGTTTTACAGCCAATGAAGCACTTTTGAAATGTAGTCGCTGTTGTAATGTAGGAAACACGGCAGCCAATTAGCGCACAGCAAGCTCCCACAGACAGCAATGTGATAATGACCAGATAATTTTTTTTTTTAATGATGTTGATTAAGGGATAAATATTGGCCACAGGACACCGGGGATAACTCCCCTGCTCCTCTTCAAAATAGTGCCGCGGGATCTTTTACGTCTCGTCCGAAAGACGGCACCTCTGACAGTGC